>NC_141144.1:66202422-66360172 GCF_053477565.2 Lygodium microphyllum | reverse complement strand
CCCAAAGTGCCCCTAACAAGAAACTCTAACCCTAAGCAGTCAACCCACCTAACTCTCATGGCTCACACAAGGGATGACAAGAATTAAAACCCTTGTAACTCAAATAGGAGCCTGAAATAGAGGAATACGGAAAGCTGCTGTCCAGAAGTTCATGCCTTCCTGAAAAGAAAATGCTTGCCCACTGGCCAACTCCCACAATATGATCTTCTCAACCAGCATGGAGAGCTTGAAGCTGAACAGCTACAACAGAACCTCCAGCCAATAGTGACATAATTCCCTGCTCTCACATCCCTTGGCAACCAGGACATGCAAAGGTACCTGCTAGAATCAGGATGACCAGTCATCATGTTGCACCTCCACAAGATTGGCCTATCAATCTTGGGATCTACCTTAGCATCAGACAACTTGTTACTAACCCAGGACTATGAAGACTGGCCAAGCTATCGGATGATGGATCACTTGGTGAGAAGGTCTCTAGCAAAGGGGTTTCTATCTATAATGGGCAGATGAATAAGTAGGGCCCAACAAGTCATTGAAGAGATAGACAAATTATAGATAACTTGAATAGGCAAACCCTATCAGCAACTATGGATGAATTGTCCAGGATACATTCCCTTGCATGGGCTATGTGCTGCACAAGGTACTCAGCAATTTGTCTCGTATATTCACTTATTGGACCTCTTTTAATTTCTATTCATAGACACCTTAATCAAAAAGGGGGACAAAGGTATTCACCTTGGACCTGGATGTCTGGAAACATTGTCGAAATGATTGGTCCTGCATTCTCCCCATGCTTTGTGCACTCATGCATACTACTCATAAGAGAGATTGTTGATCTTTAACTTCATGCATTGTCTTTCAGATGTGGACACACTTAACTCATGATGTCTCAGTCACCTTCACCCACAGGTAACTCACTTTGACAATCATGGATCAAGGAAGGACAATGCTTCTTCTCCCTCTTCTTGTTCATCATTCCTAGGAAGGATGACCAACATAGAGTCCCTAGAATATATCAACAGAAAGTATCAATCTTCAAGGTCTAACTCTCCTTGTTCCCATATTCCCTTCTTCATAAGATGCATATCAGTCATGGCAATCAGCAAGGAAGGTTGGCCACCTCTCAGTTGGGGGAGAACAAACATCTTGGTAACAGCTGGTAATCCAAAATCTTCATCTCAGACAAGGCTATATATATATAGTGATTCAAATGTTAGAATTGGCCAATTATGGGCAGTGCCCAATGTTTTAGCATGTGGTGTGGACACAACTAAGTTAATAAGTTGTGTAACTTCTTCTAGAGTTAGTTGAACTCCGATTACGTTAGGGATAGGCAGGGTGGTTTTGTACATTTGGCATGATATGTTCAATATGTGAATATGTGTGGCTTAGTAGGTACACAAAAATTTTAAGAATAAAATACATTCTTTTGTACGTTCATTTGAAAAATACATATAAAATTATATATAAAATCGGCCTACACATATGTAAACTATGCAACTTAAAGTTAGATCATGGAAAGCACAAAGTTTCCATGGATTTGAGTTTAGACAACAATTGAAAGGCCATATACAAGTCGAAACTTAAAATTAGAGTCAAGTAAACCATTACATGTTCGGTTGAGTGAGAGAAAAAGATACAAAATGGCAATTGCTATGGTAGATGTTGTAGCCTATCACTCAATGCTCATAAAAAGACCAAATAACAAATACTAAATAGCCCATCACTCATGAGGACTGCCGTCAAGCCCATATACTTTGGAAGGTGGAGAGTTTCCCTCACTAGAAGAGGCCTCAGACCCCTCACTAAAGTCCCCATCATTGATAACGTTCCCATCATCATTATGTCAGAGTGCAGCGATGCAGAAGCATAGGACAAAGACTGAGAGAGAATGAAAACAGAGAGGAGAGAGAGAGAGAAAAGGAGAGTGTAAACGCAGAAAATCTGCGGTGTAGTATGTTGTATAAGAGTGCAGAAATACACAAGGGGGCAGAGGAAATATCTGCGTATGTATCCGACTTGATGACCTCGATCTCTGTCAGCCCGAGCAGAGTCTGTCTCAGCCAACAGATCTCAAGATCAGAATCTGAAAATAATGAATGCTGGAGTGTGCCACAAACCGGCTATAAATAACCGAAAAATAGGAAATAACTGCAGCAGGTCGGCTGCATTAAATGCAGCCGCTGCAGTAAAAACCGTCCGACTGCAGGTGCTAACGTGGCACCTGTTGACATGGCACTGCCGTCCTCACTGTCTAGGAAATGACTCGCTAACACCCCCTCTCAGATCCTAGACGGGCCAAAAGACTGAGGGATCTGGAATGCTGCCGAAGAAGAGCCTAGGGAAACACCTTCGTAAACAAATCTACAAGATTATCCTCCGTCTTGCAATACTCCACATCAATGGTCCCATCCAGAAGCTTCTCCCGAATGAAGTGATACTGGATCTCAATGTGCTTCGTCCGGGCATGGAATACAGGATTTCGTACCAAGACAATCTAACTCTCATTGTCGCACCACAGAAGAGTAGGACGAGTCTAGGGGCAGCCAAGATCCTCCAACAATCTCCGAAGCCACACAACCTCACATGTGGTGGAAGATATAGCCCGATACTCCGCCTCAGTAGAAGAAAGGGCTACTGTGGGCTGCTTCTTGCTACTCCAAGAGATAACACTTGTACCCAAGATAAAACAGTAGCCTGTAGTAGACCGTCAGTGGTCCACATTGCCAACCCAATCCGAGTCACTCCAACTTGCAAGAACCAGATCTAAAGCATCTGTACCTGCGGGATAAGAAATCCGTAAGTCAAAGGTCCCCCTCAAATATTGAAGTATCCGTAGGGCAGCCTGCCAATGCACCTGTTTGGGTTCAGTAATGAACCCTGCCAAAAGACCCACAGCAAAACAAAGATCAACACAAGTGTTGAGAAGCCAAATCAAGGATCCAATCAACTGACAATAGCGTGATGCATCCATCACTGGAGAATAGGAGTATGAAGTGGCCTTCCAATTCGGATCCATAGGAGTAGTAATGGGCCGACAAGTCTCCCATCTCAAAAGTCACCAAGAGCTACTGAATGTATCTCTACTAAGAGATGAAAACCCCCCTCTAAGACTGATAGATCTCGTGACCCAAGAAGAAATGAAGAAGCCCCAAATCCGTCATCTCGAATGCCTGATGTAAAGTTGTCTTGGTCTCTCGAACCTTCTGTGCATGATCCCCTGTCAAAATCAAATCATCAACATATAACACAAACACCACACAACCAACCTCTGCAGTGTGCATATAAAGCTGCGGATCGGCCTTGACGCGCCGATATCCCAACTTCAACTGAAGAAACGAGTCAATCTTCTCGTTCTATGCACACAGAGCCTGCTTGAGGCCATACAAGGCCTTCTTCAACCTATAAACTTTCCCATCGGAGGATCCAAAGCCAAGAGGCTGCTCAACATAGATCTCCTTCTGTAAGTCACCATTCAAAAAGGCCGACTTCACATCCAATTGATAGACAGGCCATCTCCTATGGCCAACCAAGGCAAGGACAGCTCGAATAGTCGCCATACGAGCAGTGGGGGAATCAATGCCTGGGTGCTGAGCAAATCCTTTAGCAACAAGGCAAGCCTTGTGCTTGTCCAAAGAACCATCGCTAAGATACTTGGTCTTGAAGACCCACTTGACATCAATCACCTTCTTGTGAGAGGGATGAGGCACAAGAGACTGAGTTCCATTCCTCTCAATAGCCTCCAACTCGGCTTCCATGGCCTTCCGCCAATGATCAGATTGCAAAGCCTTCTTCACTAAAGTGGGCTCTTGATCTTGCATAACACGGGTCAGCAAACAATAGTTGGAGCAAACAAGCTCCGAAGAATGTGTCTGGTTCCTCCGTGACCTCCGCAGTCCATCCTGCGGTTTCCACTCCTCACGGACCCCCTCGATCCTTGAATCTCGAAGTGTGTCACGGGCCCAACGAGGAGGAGGACGAACCTCTCCCCGTCGCTCTCCATCTGCTGAAGACTCGCGAACATCCACCGGCAGAAGCTCCATGGGGGTTGCCGGTGGAAGAGAAGACTCTGAATCAGAAGAAGAATCTCCATCAAGAGGCTCTGGCTCCAAAGGAACTGTCTCGGAAGCCCAACTCTCCCTTGGATCTCCAAGAACGGGGTGCTCCTCACCCCCCTCTATGGCCGGAACTTCCACAAACCGCACATCTCAGCTCGTGTAGACATCTCGCTTGACAGGATCAAACAAACGATAACCTTGGAACTAGGAGCTATAGCCAACAAAAACCTGTCGTCGGAAAGCCGCCTCGAACTTATCACGTTGCGTCTTCGGAATGTGCGCATAAGCGTCACACCCAAAGATCCTGAAATAAGAGACATCAGGCTTAGTCCCGAAGTAAGCCTTAAAAGGTGTCATCCTGTCAACGGCCGAAGTGGGAGATCGATTAAGGATGTGAACTGTGGTAGCCACTGCCTCAGCCCATAGAAACTGAGATGTCTATTGGTACTCCATCATGGTGCGTGCCATCTCGATCACACTCCGGTTCTTTCGCTCCAAAATGCCATTCTCTTGGGAAGTGTTGGTGTTAGCAAATTCCTGGTGAATGCCCCTATCTGCACAAAAACAAGCAAAACTCATTAGACATAAATTCATCTCCCTTGTTTGAACGCAAGGTCTTCAATCACGGTCCAAAGCAGTTCTCCTCAAAGAGAAGCCAATCCTTGAAGTGAGAAAAAGCCTCCAACTTCAAAGTCAAGAAATAGGCCCAAGTCATCCTGCTATAGTCATCTACGATCAACATGAAGTACAAGCTCCCCTTCAGGGACTCGGTCCTCATCAGGCCACAAAGATCCGTAGATACAAGCTCCATGGGTAAAGTAGACCGCCTAGAAGCTTTGCTGGGAATCGCATCCCGATGCAATTTTCCGCGAATGCAAGAGACACATGGCTGATGGCTCACCACTATGTCCAGCAATCCTCGAACAAACAACCCTCGCGACACCTTCTGAAGGTACTCGTAGTTCAGGTGGCCAAACCGAGCATGCCATAGCTCGAACTGTGTCTAAGAAGTAAGAAGAAGAGAAGTAAGAGCTGAAGAAGACTTCAATTTGTAGACGCCATTCTCCTCATATCCTACAAAGAGAACCTTTCTTGATCCACGAGCAAGGACTCGAACAATATCACTGTCAAACTCCACCAAGAGACCAAGAGCACAAATCTTATGGACCGAAAGTAAATGATACCCCAAACCTAGCACATGCAACACCTCAAAGGTGTGGGTACTACCACAACCATCTGATTTAGGCTGCATCTCACCCCGTGCAACAATAGACATAGAAGAGTTGTCTCTAATGAGAATTTGCCCACGCGAAGGTCACAAATGGACAACACCAACGGAAGGAGTCGTGCCGTGAGGCACCACTGTCCACAATTCACTCTCAAGTCTAGGGAGCTGTCATCGCAGCATCAGAAGTCTTCGGTGTAGAGTCCTCAATGACTGCTAAGTGTAGAAAAGCAGCTAATGAGGGTACAGCCACCGCTCCAAAATCCTTCGTATCGTTCTTCTCGGTGTCCTTCTTGTCTTTGTCAGGGCAATCCTTCTTCCAATGACCGGTCTTTCCACAAATATGGCAAGTCGATTCCTTCTCCTTGTCCTTCTTGGATTTATTGTCCTCCTCCTTCTTCTTTTGGTCCTTCCCCTTCTTCCGAGAGGCTTGACCAACCAATGCCTCCAATTTGGAAGCATTCTGTCCCTTCAATTGTTCCTCCTAGTCCAAGACCATAGGAACCAACTCTTCCAACCGAAGAGTCGACTCCCGCCCTGATGCAATAAGAGCAGAATAAAAAGTACCGAATCGTGGCGGCAACTAGGATAGTAAAGTGATCGCCATGTCTTCAGAGGAAATAAGCTTCCCCGCATTTTGAACCTGCATCTAAAGCTGTCGAAGCTTGTTGATGTGTTCCCGAAGCAAAGAAGACTTATTCACGGACAAAGTCCGCATCTGCACCTCCAAAGAAACCCTCTTTATCAGGGTCATCCGGTTGTACATTTGATCAAGCTCCAGGCGTACCTCACGAGCCACCGTCAAGTGCTCGATGTGAGCTATCACGGCTGTGGTGCAAGACAGAAACAGAAAATATCGAATCCTGGCATTCAGTTTGTCCCAATGAGACTAAGCCTTGGTCAACTCCACACGAGCATTGAAAGAGAGTTTAGACTCATCCCTCACCAAGAGCCTGTTAATCTCCTCCATCACCAATTCTGCTAAATCATAAGACTCCAAAATGGCCAACATCATCACCCCCCAGATACGGTAACTGTCACCATCAAGCTTTTGATCCGATGGAAGAGTTGGTGGCACCTTCCTGTCCATGATCGCCTGGAACTCCAAATCAGTCTCTGTAGACATGTTAACCTGCAATACCTGCACAAACGCAAAATCAGCCCCCTCTGACTG
The DNA here is from genome assembly GCF_053477565.2 of Lygodium microphyllum. Lineage (NCBI taxonomy): Eukaryota > Viridiplantae > Streptophyta > Polypodiopsida > Schizaeales > Lygodiaceae > Lygodium > Lygodium microphyllum. The sequence continues at coordinate 66,353,715 of NC_141144.1, read as the reverse complement.
TGAAAACACAGCCTTCTAGGGCTGGTTCCTCCCCTGCCCAAACCTTCTTCACACGCCTAAGGCGATGAAAAGGTAAAATCTGCAATGGAAGGCCTCAAACACAGCCTTCCTTCCCTTCGAATAGCAATAACTTGCAGCAAATTCACTGATTAGACTCCTTTCCTGCACTCCCACGCTCGCTTCAGCCTTGATCTGATACGCAACCCTCCCACTCGCCCTCGACCCCTGAAAACGCAGCCTTGTGTCACACTGAAATCTCCTCTTCAGATAGGTTCAACCCTTAGTCAGTCCATCTTCACCGATCTAATACCATGTCAGAGTGCAGCGATGCGGAAGCGTAGGACAAAGACTGAGAGAGAGTGAACACAAAGAGGGGAGAGAAAGAGAGAGAGAGAGAGAGAGAGAGAAGGAGACAGTGTAAACGCAGAAAATATACGATGTAGTATGTTGTATAAGAGTGCAGAAATACACAAGGGGACAGAGGAAATATCTACGTATGTATCCAATTTGATGACCTCGATCTCCGTCAGCCTGAGCCAACTATCTTTGCCAACAGATCTCAAGATCAGAATCTGAAAATAATGAATGCTGGAGTGTGCCACAAACCCGCTATACATAGCCGAAAAATAGGAAATAACAGCAGCAGGTCGGCTGCATTAAATGCAGCCAACTGCTGTAAAAACTGTCCGACTGCACATGCGCCTTCAAAAAACAAGCAAAGCTATCACACACTTTACTAGGATAAGTGCCTAAGGATAATGTAAGTGTGTGTGTACCAATCATATGGGGAATATGTGAAGAGAAAAATAATAATAATAAATAATAATAATAATGATGGTAAGCTTAGCAACACAAGCAAAGCAAGTAAGCATGCATGGAGAAACCAAAGCAGAGAACTACCATGTGCAATGCCATGAATATGGTGGATCTAGAGTCGATCACTCATGAAAAACCGAAAAGAGATAAATGTGCACATATGCATGTTTGCGTGAATACATAGAAACATGAAACGGGAAACAAGAACGGGAAACGGGGACGGGGATGGGAACGGGAACAGGAACGGGAACGCTAAACCTAGGGAACGGGGACGTGGAAATGGGAACGGCATTTAAAAATTTAAAATTCATGAAAAAAATTTGATATTTCACTTGTAATCCATGTGGACTCTGGAGTGTTAAAACTTAAAACCAAGGTATATAATCCACAAGGACAAATCATTTTAAGTTTTAACTTTAAGATATCATGCATTATTCTAAAACTACTCATCAAAAATTGAATTGCAACTTACAAGGCTCAAGAGGTAAGCTATTCAATTATAAATAATAAAATCCATAATGCATATGCCAAAAAGGATAAAACAATGAACAATGAACTAAACTTTAAAGTCTAAGCTAAAAGAACATGCCTATGGTACCATTGCCAAAAAACTTAAAAGATTACAAATATGAAATTGAAGTCTAATCTTTGAAAGAACATGCTCATTGCCCCAAAAAAGACTACAAATATAAAGTCTAATCTCTAGACTAAAGGGAAACGCCGCATGCCAAAATAGCCCAAAGGGCAACTGGAAGATTGCAAGACTCAAGTACAAATATAATATCTGCATGGCACAACTGTCAACAGCCCAAGTGTCACACTTTCATCAATGATCATAATATCATATATAATGTAAATGTGTCATGTATCATGAGACACATGATAAGTAAACTAAATCAAAGATCATGATCATGATCTGAGGCTGCTCTAGCCACTCCTGAAGTGCCAGCCTCATCATCATGTGTACCATGAATTGCTGCATCTCCCTCAACATCAGCATGTGTCTCCTCTTATTGCTACATCTCCCACTCTGTGAATGGATTGGGCTTTGTTGTCATACGGTTACATAACGTCCTCAAATTAGCACTAACGAATACTAGATCGTTTGCTCTCTCCGCACCAAGACGGTTCCTCTTCTTTGAAGCAATGTGAGCGTATGTACTCCACAATCGCTCCAAACAAGAGGAGCTAACTGACTGACTCAAAATACGGATGGCTAGTTGCTGCAACTCAGGACCATCCGAACCATAGTCCTCCCACCACAAAGCTGCCCCAATCTTACAGCGATCTTCCTGTGCATCCCCACAACCAAAAGAACCCCGAAAGGTCCTATAACATGAAAGCTGATCTCCGATCTTTCGTCTAGTGCCATGATCAGGTACTAGACGAGACAATATAAGTCTCCATGCATCCATAGCCTCAGTGTTATTCTCCTGACCCTTGCCCTGGAACTCAGGATCCACAACAAATGCAGCTGCATGCATGGGTGAGCTATAGGAGTTCCACCTCGTCACGACTAAATGGCATATCTCCTCATGCGCCTCATCATTTGGTGCCAACTCCTGCAACTTTTCATTCAGCCTATCCATAGCCTTATATACCTTGCCAATGCAAGGTTGCATAGCATCCATAACCCTCAATAAATGTACAATAGGTGATACCATAGCATCTATCCGCTTTACATCATCCCAAAAAGTGGAGTTATTTGCTTTCTCCAAGCATAAGATACCTATAGGAGTATCCGCCAATGTTGATGAGGTAAACTCATCACTAAGAAATAACTGCCTCAAGGCACCACTGCATTCTCTTAACCTGCCTAGCATCAAGAAGTTAAAGGCAAATCTAGTATCAAAGTATTTTAAAAGTGTCTTCTTCGACCGCAAAGATAAGTAATGGCGAAGAAACTGGTGATTCAAAACAAAGCTAACCATTTGAGCTCCTTGCTTTATGACAGGTGCAATCAGCCATACAATATGAAACTGTGATATGCAGATAATATCTCTGAATAATAGCACCTGCTGCCCTATTTGCAAGCTCTCCATCTACAACAAATCCCACAACATGCTCTGGACCAATAAGCTCAACACCTATAACCCACTCTGCTGCAAGTACATCTGCTGACTTTCGTATCCCCGATGCATCATGTGAAGATATGAAATACATTTCCCCACGAGAATAAGCAACCATACCATGAATGGATCGCTTGCGTATATCACTCCAACCATCAGCAATCAAGGAAACTCCATTTTTAGCCCACATCTCTTTCTAGTCACTGTTGCTTGCTCAACAATGCGCTTTTCCTTGTCGAGAAAAGTGGTGCGTAAGGTCTCTGATGATGGAGGTACATACGAAGGGCCATACTCACCAATCTTCTTGCACATCAATTTAAAATACTCTGACCTGGCTGCACGAAATTGAATGTGGTCATGATAAAAAAAGCGTACCACTGATGTATCCACCTCTTCCTTCTTCTTGGAATCCCAACTAGCATCAAGTGTGCTTTGTCTACGTGCAACATGTAGCGTTGTTGATGCCATAGCCGATGCAATGCCTGCAGTAGGTATGGAGGTAGCACTTCCTGATACTGACCCTGCTCTAGATACATCTGATAGGGATGGTGTCGCAAAAGTTGCAGGGTCAACTGCAAAACGTCGTAGTCTAGATGCAAGATAAGCTTGTTGACCTACTACACGATCACGAAGCTCCCTTTGCTTCTCCAAGGTCACATTCGGACAAAACTCTACCTCTGAATTTGGTTCATGTAGGAGATGAGCTCGAAACTGGTTATGCATAAATATTAAAATGGAACAAGTGGCAATTGGTATTCCATATTCTAATATTTAAGTAGCTTTGAAAAATTAAAATCAATAAAAATTTGAAATATAAATGCTCGACTCAATGGATTACCTTATTTGCTCCACTAGTTCGCTTGCATGGGCAAAGCTTGCAAGTCCATGGTCGAGATCCTCCACCACTCAAAGGGCGTTCAGCATTTGCTTCTTCCCACCATAACCAATCATCGAACCTTCTTCCTCAACCACCAACCCAATGAGCGGGGCGGGAAGATGAAGCCATTTATGATTTCAGGCTGAAAATTGAAGGCTCAAGAGTCGAGATAAGGAAAAATTGAAGGCTGAAAATTGAAGGCTTGAGAGAAGGGAGAAGGCTCAAGAGTCAAGAGAGAAGGGAAAAGGAGAGAAGGGAGAAGAAGAAGAAAAGAGGAGAACTTGGAACTTGGAAAAGAACTTAGAAGGAAGACTCAAGAGAAGAGGAGAAGAAGGAAGAGAAGGGAGAAGGTTCAAGGAAGAAGGAAGAAGAGAAGGGAGAAATGAAGAGAAGGTAGAAGGAAGAAGAGAAGCAAGAGAAGGAAGAGAAAGAAGAAGGAGAAAGAGAAGGAAGAGGTTGGAGGTGGGAGGAGAAAGAAGAGAAAGAAGAAGAAGGAAGAGAAGGAAGAGAAGAAAGAAGAAAAAGGAAGAGAAAGAAGGCAGTTGGGACTGGCACAGGCTGCAACGCAGCACGGAACGGGGGGGGCGCAGGCGATCTGGAGCGGGAGCAGGACGCGGTTGCAGATCGTCCAGGTGGGATCAGCGGCCGGCCGGCCGCAGGTAAGTGTTGCCACGTGGCGTTCCCTATCTGAAACGGGGCAGGGAACATTCCATCAATTCAAAATGCGGTCCACGACAGATACGTGCCGGGGACGGCGATTCCACGTGCCGGGGAGCCGTTCCGGCCATTTCCTGTCACTATGCATGAATAGAACGCCAATGCATGGGGTAATGCAAAGGGGTATGCAAGATTTCATGCTCGTAAAGAATGCGATGCAATGATGCCACTAGACAATGCCCTCGCAAGGGAATTCTTCACTTGTCCCAGTGCCCTTTTACAATCATGTCATCCTAACAATGCAGATGAAGTTACAAATGTCCTTAAGTACAATACAAAGAATAAATGTCTAAAATGAATAAAGTGAAACTTGAAGCATCATCACTATCACTGATCAAGAGAAGAAACCATCCCCTCTCAAATTGGAGAAAAAAGCAAAAGGGAAGCATCCCCTTCCTGTTAATCTAAAGAAGTAGAGGAGGGTGGGAACCTAAGCCAATACGAGGTAGGATCAGTCGATTAACCGCTTTGGTCAAAATATCTATAAAATTGTCACTTGAAGGCGCAAACTCTAGGCGAATAGTATCTAGCTCAACCTGCTCTCTAGTGAAGTGGAAGTAGACTCCCACATGCCACATCTAAGGTGTGACCGTCGGGTTGCTCACAAGGACAATGGTTCTCTGGTTGTTGTAGTAGATAATTGTAGAAGAAACACAAGAAAACTGAAGCACAATCAGCAAGCTCCTTAGATAGATGGCCTCAGTAATATCATCAAAGAGAGCCCTATACTCAACCTCCGCCATGAAAGCCGCCATCGTCTCTACTTACGGCTTGACCAAGAAATGGGAGCCAGGCCCAAGGAAAAGAGGTAAACACCATGGGAACGCCAGGTGTCAAGACCTCCCACCCAATCAGAATCGATGTAACCCTAGAAGCATAAACCATGTCCATAAGTTAGTTCATAATGAAAAGTACACCGCAAATATCCCAACACATGAAGACAAGCAATCCAATGTGATATCCTAGGTGCTAACAAATACTAACTAAGTACACTAACTGAGTATGCTAAATCTGGCCTAGTATAAATTAATCAAAGAGACTTCCCTACAACAAATCAATAACTATGTGCATCGAAGGGCTGACCTAGTGTATCCTTCGACAAATGGACAATGGGATCAAGAGGTATGGCCACAGGCCTTGTCTGATCCATGCAATACTATTCCACCAGGCAGCTGAAGGGCGTACTTCTACTATGAGACAAAAATACGTCCCCCAAAACGAACTACCTCCATTCCCAAGAAATAAGATAATAGACCGAGGTCAATCATCTCAAAGGTAGCACAAAGCTTGGCCTTAGCGCACATATAGAGATTTGGATCATAGGGGGTAGAATGGTATCCATGAGTCTGTAAGAACTCATCCATCCTCTGAAACCAAGATCTCGTAGCTTACTTTAGCCCATAAAGAGCTTTCCACAAACGGAACACCTTATCCAAACGATCTACAGAAGGAAACCCAGGTGGCTACTCCATATAGAATTCCTCCAAATAACCATTCAAAAAGGCGCTCTTAACATTCATCTAGTATAACGGCCAACCGCGGTGAGCGGCAAGCACAACTAGCAAACGGAAAGATGTCATTCGAGTAGTGGGTATAAAGGTCTCCTCATAATCAATACCTCGATTCTAACCAAAACCTTGTACTACAAAGTAAGCTTTGTATTTGTCTACAGTCCCATCAACCTTTAGCTTGGTCCTAAAAATCCACTTCATTCAGATTACCTTCTTGTAACTAGGATGATCCACCAAGGTCCAAGTCTCATTCTCGTCAATACTATCCGATTCCCTCTCCATGGCCTCATGCCACAGAGGGTGTTGGAGAGCCTTCTGCCAACTATCCAACTCACAAAGTGCAATGTAATTAGCCATAAATCCTGAAGCATATGAAGCCTTAAGGGCAAGCCAAGCAGATCTTCTATGGTCCTCTGGAGAGCAATATGGTGAAAGGATCTCCAAATCCTGCATAGTTTGGTACTAGTGAGATAAAGGGTCTCGCAAAGGGAGCCTAGGAGCGGAAGAATATGCATGAAGGTTAGGAGCGAGCAGTAGACCCAGCCTAGAAGGCATGATATTTGATGATGTGGGCTAAGGAAGGCCTTAGAATCCGGTGCATAAAACTACACTATGTCCCTCTCATCAAAGACGACATCCCTCCTAACGATCACCTTGTTAGCCTAAGAATCAAACAAACGATAGGCTTTCGCTTTAGAAGAATAAACCACAAAGATCAACAGATTAGCTTAGGGAGTAAGCTTTCATATCTTATCGTTAGATGTGTGCATGTATACACAACTCTCAAAGACTAAAGTGGAAAACAACAGGCCTCTGGCCAAAGAATGTCTCACAGGGAGTTCATTGAGGGACTGTTGCAATCGGGCATCAGTTGAAGATGTACAATGCAATGCTAACAGCCTCAACCCATAAACGATCGGGAAGCTCTACTGCAAACAGCATAAAGTGTGTCATGCTCAAAACTGTCCAATTCCTATGCTCTATGACTCCATTCTGGGAAGAGGAGTTGGTAGAGGTGAGCTGATGAGAAATGCCATGCTCCTATAGAAACTCAAAAAACTTGTGGGAGATAAACTCACCGCCACTATCACTCCTCATGGTACCTACACGACATCCACTCTGGTTATAAACCAATAGCACCCAAGCACTGAAGTAGGTGAAAGCATTAGACTTCTTCTTGAGAAAGTACACCCGCATATATAATGAGAAATCATTCACTATCAAAAGAAGTAAAGCACGCTACTTAAGGCGACAATGGGCGTCGTGCCGCCACAAAGATCAAGGTGAATCAATCTCAATGGAGTCTCGACTCTATGAGTGGACTACTGTGGAAATGAGGTACGGTGCTACTTACCTAGCTAGCATGCTTTACAGACCTCTTGAGATAGCTTCAGGTGGGGAATGCCATCAACCATCTAGCGACGCGACAACTCATAAAGAGAGTTGTATTCAAGATGTCCTAAGTGGTAATGCCAAAGACGCTTAGTGCTCGAAGGCTCTCGTGCAATGGCTAGATCCTAGAAGCAATGGAACTCCGAGTTCTCGGCTGTCGGTATGGTAAGAAAGTATGTCTTGTAATAGAGGCCATTAGGTTGTGCCTTACTGCAAGCAACAACTAAACCAGTCTTGGCATCAATGACTTGAACTACAATCGATGTAAATAAGACTGCTCACCCCAACCGATAAAGCTACTAAATAGACAATAAGTTCACTCCAAGTTGGGGGACATGATAAACACCATCCAGTGTAGCGCAATCCTAGCCCTCATTGGTGGCAAAACTAATGTGATCACAAGCTTGGATCTTGACTGAGGAGTTGTACCCTACTCTGACTCTCCTAGCTGCAAGATGTCTAGTGAGAAAAATGTCATCTATAGGGGTCATGTGATGAGTAGCTCCACTGTTCACAATCCAAGTGACTGTCTTCTCGAATGACAGCTCGCAGATATGGACGAGACTCATAACTAATGCCTCTAAAGAGACGATGTGGACCTCTGCATACTAATTAGATAAGCCCTCTGGCGTTGAGAACGTTGTTGACTATGATGTCTGACCGATGGCAATGTAAGACTGAGCTTTCCACCACCCCTCAAATTGGTTGCCACTACCCTATTTCCCTTGTCGCTGGGGTACGAGGGTCTGAGACTTGGATTTTGGTTATGTGCCTCTTGCCTTTGATCAACACTCATCATCAAAAAGGCTAGCCTTCTCACAATGTTAATAATATTTATACTTCCTAGGTTACATTTTGCGACCCTCGTTTAAGAGAGGATTGGTTGTTCCCTTAGGTCTCACTAAATGAGATCTGAGTGGAATTTTGAGGTTTCTTACCCTTCCCTTGCTGCCCTTCTAAGAAGTACCAACAAGAGCCCTCACTACAGGAGATGCCCCATAAAACTAATTGAGCAGCCTAGCATAACGCAAAAGCTCACACTCAAATTCATAGAATGTGCGCATAGTGGACTGCAAGATGACCTGCTGCACCAAGTTTAAGTATTTCCTTAGCAACCTGTTTAGGAACAACGTTGGTAGGTGAATTGGGCAGTCGGCCTCTAACAACCCCCAAGACAACACCACAAGATAAAGACCGAGTATCTCACCTCAACAAAACCCACGAGATAGCACCACTGAACGCATGATCCAAAATTCGTAAACACTCACTCCCCACTGAGACTTCAACTCAACAACGTAAGTAGTTCAAACCTTCAAGATCCGAATTTACCATTTTTAGAGAGAATCTGATGCTGAAACAACCATGGCATAGACTCTGACAACATGAGCTTTCAGATGATTCACACAACTCCTATTTTTAGGGATGGCAACCCCACGCAATAAACTACCCCACAAAGCATGGTTGCATCAATCAGTGTAAAACCAGTTGTAGATCCTTTCTATTTTTCTTTTCTCAGAGCACACATAAATACAATCCAAATACACAAGTAACCAAAGCTTCATATGGCAAATTTTCATGTCAATTCAACGGCTACAAGCATTTCACTGTTATAGACATTCCATTACTGCATAAAAGCAGAGCTTGCACTGATATAGCAATGGAAAATCATGATTACTTTCGTGGGAAACCGAGTTGGTGACATAGATACTGCTAAATTCACATGTTTCCTCATAGAGCACAGAAATTGCCTCAAAGAGCATTACACAAAACAATTCATAACTTTCTAACCAGACCTCGGATCGCCGAGCTTTAAAAAGGAAAGTTGTAGCTCTCTTTCCCATCTATAACTCTTCAGAACAACTCAAAGTCAAATTCCTTGATCTGCTGCCCTGAAACAGCTCTGCACAGTTTGCAGTCCTAAATTCCTGCATGCTCTATATAGTAAACACAACTCTGTTCCGAAAGCACAAACTTGCAAATGGGAAGACGCATTCGACTTCAAATTGTCATTTCAACATACCAACAAATACATCTCAACATATCTTACATTGATGAAGAGTTGCGGAAGCTTCAAACTTTATGAACTCTGATCCATCATTTCCTCGGCTGCAAATCCTTTCAAATTTCCACTAACTCGAACCCGTGCATTCAACACTTGCTCATAATACATGTTCCGTGCCTCATACCCAGTTTCATATGTAGAGGCCCTTTGCTTCTATTCTTCTCTGCTGACGGGAAGCCTCATGCAACAACTAACAGACATCACTCTCGTCATGAAGAAAAACAGCCCTCTACTGTCATTCACTCATATCCATACACCAAAACTGATCTGCAAACTCTCAGCCCCACAAAGTAGTAGAAGAAAACAAGACAAAAGGAAGACTCTTATTACCATCATCTGAGAACTCGCATCAGCCCATTGACTTCAGCAACCCTGCCATCATGCTCCATGGCTCCAATTACTTCAGCTTCACGTTCTCTTTCTTCTAACAATTTATTCTTCTTCGTCTGAGCTTCAGATTTCTCCCTTCTTTAGCCTGTAAGATTCTTCTTCTTCTTCTTCTTCTTCTTCTTCTCTCTCTCTCTCTCTCTCTCTCTCTCTCTCTCTCTCTCTCTCTCTCTCTCTCTCATTTGTTGTGTTGTGTCGAACACTTCTCTTCTCTTTTTCCCCAAAAAAACTACTCACGTTTTTGCTTTTTTCCTTAATTTTTCAAGTTGCCCCTTGCTTTCCCTTAATTGTTAGATGGCAAACATGCCCATTGCCACGTAAAATTCCACTCAGAGACTCAAAATTGGAAGCAAGAACACATTTTCTTCTCTTCCTGCATGAAGCACGTGTCTCAAAACTGAAATATCTCAACCACGTGTCGAACATGCATGATACCACTAGGGATTTCCATTTATCAATCCGTCTCCCGCTACGGGTAAGTGTTAGAAAGACAAAAAAAATGATATTTGCATGTGTTACCCCACTTGACTTCACGCAACATCATATCCCTGGTCGCTCATTTTCACTCACCAACGTGACCTAGTCATCAAGGGACTCAGGAGCCCCCGTCATAGAGAACTCAACGAGAAGTTGTGAGATCATTCTTATCATTAATGGTAAAAATCTCGAGCTCATGGTCAAGATTAAAGCGATAGGTCGTATCCCGAGCCGCATAGCAATCAGTCAAGTGTGCCCAACGCTCTGATGCTAAGTCAAAATAGTGAAGCTGAGAATGAAACTCAGGCAGTAAGCCTGCATCAGCTCAACTATAGTGAAGGCATTTTAGGCCTTCCATGAACGGAAAACCTCGTATGGAACAAGTCCAGGATCAGATTAGGATTCCAACCCCTGCACAAAATCCCATAAGTTCTGGATGTCTAAGACATGCCGCATCAAATTAGACCAAGTGTTGTAGTTAGACCCGTTGAAACAAGTCTTGTCATTGAATGAGTTCTTGGCAAAGGAGTTAGAACAATGGTGATAAGTGTGATGTGGTGGAGGATAAAGAGGGGGATAAGAAGTAGGGTAGGCACAAATAGACTGTCGACATCCAATGAGTGCCGATTGCTGCAAAGACACTGAAACAAGAGTGTTTCCATAAGGTACCGAAGGTGGAGATGGAGGCATTGGGATACGATAGCCCTATCTAAGAGTCGGCTAGGGTACATCAGAATGACTAAAGGTCCACTAGGTAAAGCCATAGAGGCAAACTGTAGTACCAAATGATTCACACTAGAAGAATGCCTTAGAGAGGGAAAACTCGAAAGTGTGTGTGTGGAAGAATGAGCTCCCATCACGAGCACACCATCAAATAGGACTAAAAAAAAATCCTAAAAGTTGTGCCTAATGGAGGATCCCCCGATGTGGTGTGTGGTGGAAACATAGGTACACTTAATGGAGGCTGAAAAGAATATGCAACGAAAGATAAGGAAGGAATGGGTGGAATCCCAAATGGATTTGTGATAGGTATAGATGTGGGAAACATCATGGGTTCTTTTTGTCCATTAAAAGCAACAAAATGAGATGTAGCTACTCCAGTATGACTATGAGAAACAAAATTATTTGAAGAAAAAGTAAGAAAAGGGATACAAGTTCTTGCTTCTTTTTCTTACCTTGTTTGAAGTTTTCAAAGAAACATCTATCTTCCTCATTACTTCCAAACCCAAATATGTTATGTATTATCCCTTCTTCAAGAGGATCTCCCCAACCATAAGGTATAGAAGAATCAAAAACAAGATTGTGCATACCTGGCATTGGAGCAAAGAAGTAAGATGGAAGTGGTGTGTAATCCGTGTCAATTTCCACTTGATGATGGCCAGTCTGAAGTGGAGATTCGGTCGTACCTACATGGTCGATGAGATCGTACTCCACAACAGAAATCTCGTATGGTCGATAGACTCCATGGTAGTCTGAAGTTTCTCCACCCATGCCACATCTAGCAAGGGCAAGCTGGGAGATCCGCTCCTGCTCCTTTCTTGACATGCTTGGCTATGGAATCTAGAGCGGTGTGTCGGTGTTCGAAGTCATCTAAACCTTCTATTGTTCTTGGTTCTGCAGATGAGCTCTCTAATCAAGTCCAAGGTTTCTCAAAAAGAACTTGGCTATAATACCATGTGTGATGAGAGGCTCTAAATACAAAAACACAATACCAATCGTACAACAAAGCATGAACTAATAACATAGAACACAATTAGAGTTAGGGTAACTCAAAGACAACGAACACAAAGAATAATGAAGTGAATAACTGCCAAATATACAACACTCATGCAGCAAACACATTATGCAGTGAGTGAATACTATACTACAAAATCTTGTATCTCAAAGATTAGGGCAAGAAGTGAGCTAGAGAGAGTGTCGTACTCCAAACGGATCCCGAAACATAGCAAGGCAGCCCTTGGATGTCGAAGACTAGCAAATGCAGCAGTGTAAGTGTTGGATCTGATGCAAACGGTAGAGAGAGGACAGAATATGCAGTAAATGCAGAGTGAGGAGAGAAAAAACAACAAAATGCAGCCTGTGAGGGCTGGGTGGCAGCTTGAGGATAGAGAAAACAGCTGATTGCAGCCAGCAGAGGCCGGCGGCAGCCTACAAAAGGTGGCAATAGCTGAGGAGAGAGAAAATCTGATCAGTGATATCTCCAACTGCAAAACGCAAGTACGATGATGAAGTGGCAGGCACGTGGCAGCAGAAAACAACTCAGCAGTAGTCACCTGGCTAAGATCAGCTTCGAATAGCATGTAGAAGGCTGGAAACAGGCACTAGGTTGATGTAGACAGCAATGGCCAGCTTGGACCACAATGTCCTCCATGTCAAGGGTGTGGGCAACAAGCTGAAAGACTTGAAAGGTACAAAAACGAGATAGGAAGAGTGAAGGGCAGACTCCCTACTTATAGAAAGTTTGGGAGCCCCCACTTAACTCTCTCAAACCACGCCCCATTTTCAGGTTTTAAGTAAAATAAGCCTAAAATAGGCATAAAATAAGTTCTTTTGGGGTTGTTTAAGTGGCTAATGACATTTCTTAGTTCAACAACTACAACAACTGTATGTACAATAGAGGAAATTCTTGAGCCTCGCCTCACATAGGTCCTGATGGGTGGTGCAACCATGGTCCTAGTGTTCTCAACTCGAGCAACAACTAGACGCCCCTCCCGGATGTATAAGACTCGATGATCAATCTCCTCCAACTCCATGTAGATTAGGAAGATGTGAGGGAAAGGGAGAGGAAGAGGGAGAGAGAGTAGGGTGCTTGAAGAAGATTGAAGAAGATGAGCAAACTACAAACCGATTTGTGTGGTAAGATATGGGGGAGGGGGACCGCCCTTTTATAAGGGCTGAGCCTTGAGGTGAGGGAGAAGAGAAGAGGAAGTATGATTCATGGAGGAGGGAGGAGTATGAAAGAAAAAGTGAAACCGGCATGTTCACTGGAAAGGGCGGTAGTGTACAACCAAAATACATAAATGCTTTCACCCAATTTACAGTCGTCCACTTTACCTGAACTTAAAGACACAGAATCAAGAAGAAATACAGGAAGCTAGAATACTCCTGTTGTGACATAGACACCCTGTTGACCCCTAAGTTAGGCGCCCCTTGCGGTATTTCTTTATTTTTAAAAAGAGGGAAAATACAATGGGCTGTCTTTCACCAATTCTGGGTGAAATTTGGCAGCATAACAATATAATTACTGACCCAAAACAAGCTGACCAGGAGGGAAAACTCTGCCCAAGTCTGAAACTTCTGGTTGGAGTGCAGAATTGACCATTTCAGCCTGCTGTAATTACTGGTTCAGACCTGTTCTGAGACCTGTTTTCAGCTTATATTGTTCCCTGTACTATTCAGCCCACTGTAATTACTGGTTCAGACCTGTTCTAAAACCTATTTTCAGCTTGTACTGTTCCCTGCACTGTCCTGCATCATCTGGGCCAAGTGCCCCTTGATTCTGACATCAATTGGGCTCTGAAATAACCTCTAAACAGTCCAGAATCAGTTCTGATTTAGTGCTGTTTCAGACACTTGCTTGGTGAGGTTACCACCCTCACCTATTCCTGCTTGTGGGCAGCAAACAACTGCTCCTGTTCCTGGAGAAAGGAGGCTCTTGCCTCATGCAAAAACAGCATATTCCACACAGTTGTACCTGAATTAGAAGAAAGGCCCTTGATTCTGCAGCATAACCATACTGTCAGGGAGAGAGAGAGTAGGAAGCAAGCTCAAGCCTCTGTGCATCATGGACCATGTAGGCAAGCTCTCCAAAACCAATTCTGCATCAGCCACTTTTCCTCCTCCTCAAATGAGCCCTCCAAGACCCAAAAAACTGCACGCCAGCCCTCTTTAAAGAGGTAAGTGCACAACTTTGTGCCAAGTGGCAGCACTAGAAGATATTTCCCATTCCAGCCTTCCGGTCTAAAATTCTCCATGCTCGGTGCAGAATTTGACCTCGGCACAGACCAGAGGATTGGTCCTCGTGCAAATACGAAGATAATGACGCGAACAGATTCTGGGGTCCGAAAATAGTAACTCCCTAAGTTTTAGGAGTTGCTTCCATTGCATCCCCACAAGTCTTCTGACCATCTTTGCAGACTATAACTACATCCACATTTGTAATGTAGCTCAACTGAAAGTGAATTTCCACTGATGACCCCACATGAACTAATCTCATGCAGATTTGTCCATCTTTACTTTGAACTAGTCTCTTCCAGGCTAGTTCTTCAACACACTTGTCCATATACACTTTAACAAGTCTCTTCCAGGCTTGTCAATCTACAGTGCCATCAGTCTCTTCCAGACTCGTACTGGACCTTAACTGTCCAGTCTTGACTCACTGGACATCCTTGTCCGATTCACATACTGGCCATGCAACTCGGGCGTTTAGATTTCAAGAGGGATACTTCCAAAAAGGAAAACCAAATAAAATATGTAATAAAGAAATCAACAAAAAGGTAATAGTTGTCACAATCTGGTGACAAAAAGTGAAGTTCAAACTTCAAACTCCAAACAGTCCCAAAGGATCAAAAGGCAGCAACAACGGTCAGATTCTGTATACATGCAACAATCACCCTTTCCGAACAATTCGAATGCACAAAATGTAATCCTAGGGACATGTCTTGTTAGCAGATCAGATCCTGTGCAGTCGGCTGCCACGTGGCAGTCCGACCTGGCACAGTACACTCGGCTACATTTAATGCAGCCGACAAGCCTATTTTTGGCGCCTGTTTCTTGGCTATTTATAGCCGAGATTTCTGCAGTGTGGCTACACTCTTCTGCTCGCAGTTTACAGACTGGTGGCTCCCGCAGATTCCGTCTCAGTTCGCAGATTTCTGACAGGAGACAGTGCAGACTGCAGCAGACTTCGAGGTGAACAGCAGGTTGCATCGTCGAGGTGGAGACACGCAGTCCAGCGCATTGCGCCCGTGTACATATCTGCACATCTTTGTATACAGCAGATCTTCATCTTCCACTGTCTCTTTCTCTCTCTTCTCTCTGCGTTCTCTCTCTCAGTCCTACGCTTCCGCACCGCTGCACTCTGACATGGTGCCAGAGCAGTGTAGAAGGGCTGACTGAGTGTAGAACCAACCTGAAGAGGAGTTTCTATCGCGACACAAGGCTGCGTTTTCAGCGTTTGAGAGCAGGCAGGAGGGCTGTGCCTCGGAACAAGGCTGAAGCGAGTGTGGGCGCGCAGGAAAGGAGCCCAGGTGGTGGATTTGCTGCTGTTTACTGTTGTTTGACGAGGAGGAAGTTTGAATTTTCAGCTTTCAAGTACAGGTTTTGCTTTTTCATCGCCTCCGGCGGGTGAAGAAGTATCAGGATGTGGAAGAGCCCTAGCAAGCTGAGTTATCACAGTCAAAGGGGGCTGCTTTTGCGTTTGTGAAGGCATTACAGGTGAAGATGTCTACCGAGATTGACTTGGAGTTCCAAACGATTATGGACCGGAAGGTGCCTGTCTTACCGGCTCTTCCCGCAGATCAGAAGCTCGATGGCGACAACTACCGTATCTGGCATGTCATGATGTTGGCCATCCTTGAGTCCTATGATTTGGCGGAGCTTGTACAGGAGGAGATCCACCGGCCCTCAGTGAGAGATGAGTCCAAACTCTCTTCCGATGCTCGTGCGGAGTTGGCCAAGGCTCAGTCTCACTGGGACAAACTGAATGCCACGATTCGTTCCTTTCTTTTTCTGTCTTGTACTACAGCCGTGATAGCTCACATCGAGCACTTGACGGTGGCTCAGGAGATATGGCTGAAGCTTGATCAGATGTATAACCAGATGACCCTTATGAAGCGGGTTTCTTTGGAGGTACAGATACGGACCTTGTCCGTGAACAAGTCTTCTTCGTTGCGGGAGCACATCAACAAGCTTAGACAACTTCAGATGCAGGTTCAGAATGCGGGGAAGCTGATTTCCTCCGAAGACATGGCAATCACACTCTTGTCCCAGTTGCCGCCACGATTCGGTGCTTTCTACTCCACCCTTATTGCTTCGGGGCGTGAGTCCACTCTTCGGTGGGAAGAGCTGGTTCCTATGGTCTTGGACCAAGAGGAACAACTCAAGGGACAGAATGCTTCCAAGTCGGAGACCCTGACAGGTCAAGCCTCTCAGAAGAAGGGGAAGGACCAAAAGAAGAAGAAGGGGGATAACAAGTCAAAGAAGGACAAGGACAAGGACAAAGAATCCACATGCCATATTTGTGGAAAGACTGACCATTGGAAGAAGGATTGCCCTGACAAAGACAAGAAGGACACCAACAAGAAGGACACGAAGGATTCTGGAGCAGTGGCTGCACCCTCATCAGCTGCATTTCTTCATCTAGCTGTCATTGAGGACTCTACACCGAATGCTTCTGATGCTGCGATGACAGCTCCCCAGGCTCGAGAGTGGATCGTTGACAGTGGTGCCTCCCGGCACATGATTCCTTCATCAGATGGTGTTGCCCTGTTGTGACCCTTCCGTGGGCAGATTCTCATTGGAGATAGCTCTTCAGTATCTATTGTAAGACGGGGTGAGATGCAGCTTATTCCAGATGGACGCGGTGGTATCCATACCTCCGAGGTCTTGCATGTACCAAGTTTAGGATATCATCTTCTGTCAGTTCACAAGATTTGTTCCCTTGGACTTTTGGTGGAGTTTGACAATGATTCGGTGCGAGTCCTTGATCGTGGGTCTAGGAAAGTTCTCTCATCTGGATATGAGGAGAACGGCATCTACAAATTGAAGTCTTCCACCGCCCTCTCTACTCTTCTTCTTACCTCTCAGACACAATCAAAGCTATGGCATGCTCGGTTCAGTCACCTCAACTATGATTATCTTCGGAGGGCATCACGTGGATAGCTTATTCGAGGGTTGCTGGATATAGTGGTGAGCCAACAGCCATGCGTCTCCTGCATTTGTGGAAAGCAGCATAGGGATGCCATTCCCAACAAAGCTTCGCGGCGGTCTACTTCACCGATGGAGCTTGTATCTACGGATCTTTGTGGCCCTATGAGGAACGAGTCCTTGCGCGGGAGCTCGTACTTCATGCTGATTGTAGATGACTACAGCAGGATGACATGGGCCTATTTTTTGGCATTGAAGTCAGAATCTTTCTCCCACTTCAAGGATTGGCTTCTCTTTGAGGAGAACTGATCAGGCCGGAGATTGAAGACCTTGCGATCCGACAAGGGTGGTGAATTTGTTTCTAATGAGTTTGCTCGTTTTTGTGCAGATAAAGGTATTCACCAGGAGTTTGCTAATACCAACACTCCTCAAGAAAATGGCATTCTTGAACGGAAAAACCGCAGTGTGATCGAGATGGTGCGCACCATGATGGAGCACCGACAGACACCTCAGTTTCTGTGGGCCGAGGCTGTGGGTACTAGAGTCCACATCCTTAATCGATCCCCCACTTCGGCCGTTGATGGGATGACACCTTTTGAGGCTTACTTTGGGACTAAGCCCGATGTTTCTTATTTTAGGGTCTTTGGGTGTGATGCCTATGTTCACATTCCCAAGGCTCATCGTGATAAATTTCAAGCAGCTTCCCGAAGACGGGTATTTGTTGGCTACAGCTCCCAGTCCCAAGGCTATCGTTTGTATGATCCCGTCAAGCGGGATGTGTACACCAGTCGAGATGTGCGGTTTGTGGAGGTTCCGGACATATCAGCGGGTGAGGAGCATCCCGTTCTTGGAGATCCAGGGGAGAGTTGGGCTCCTACAACTATTCCTCTGGAGCCCGTGCCGTTTAATTCTGATTTTGTTTCTGACACAGAGTCTACAGTTCCACCGGTCACCCCCGAGGAGTTACCACCGGTGGATATCCCAGAGTCTTCAACTGATGAAGAGAGACGAGGAGAGGTCCGGCCTCCTCCTCGTTGGGCCCGTGATACACTCCGTGATTCAGGGATCGAGGGGGTCCCTGAGAAGTGGGGACCGCAGGATGGTCCGTGGTGGTCACGGAGGCGGCGGTCATGGAGGCACCAGGCACATTCTACGGAGCTTGTTTGCTCTAACTATTGTTTGATGACCCGTGTTATGCAGGATCGAGAACCCACCTCCGTGAAGGAGGCTTTACAGTCCACACCATGGAAAAAAGCTATGGAAGCCGAGTTGGAGGCTATTGAGAGGAATGGCACTTGGTCACTCGTACCACACCCCCCGCATAAGAAGGTGATTGGCATCAAATGGGTCTTCAAGACCAAGTATCTTAGCGATGGTTCTTTGGACAAGCACAAGGCTCGCCTTGTTGCTAAAGGTTTTGCACAGCGCCCAGGGATTGATTGTCATGATACTTTTGCCCCCACTGCTCGTATGGCGACTATTCGAGCTGTTCTTGCCTTGGCTGGCCATAGGAGATGGCCTGTCTAATCAGTTGGATGTGAAGTCAGCCTTCCTCAATGGTGATTTGAAGGAGAAGATCTATGTCGAGCAGCCTCCTGGCTTTGGATCTTCAGATGGGAAAGTCTATAGGTTGAAGAAGGCCTTGTATCGCCTCAAGCAGGCTCCGCGTGCATGGAACGAGAAGATTGATTCGTTCCTTCAGTCACAGTTGGGATATCGGCGTTCTAAGGCCGATCCGCAGCTTTATGTACACACTTCCAAGGATGGTTGTGTGCTTTTTGTGTTGTATGTTGATGATTTGATTGTCACAGGTGATCATGCACAGAAGGTCCAAGAGATGAAGGCAGCTTTACATCGGACGTTCGAGATGACGGACTTGGGTCTACTCCATTTCTTTTTGGGCCATGAGATTTATCAATCTCAGAGGGGGATTTTCATCTCTCAGCAAAGATATGTACAGGAGCTCTTGGTTTCTTTTGCGATGGAGGATTGTCGGACCCTTTCTACTCCTATGGATCCGAACTGGAAGGCCTCTTCCCATTCAGCTTCTCCCATGGTGGATGCTTCCCGCTATCGTCAGTTGATTGGATCATTGATTTGGCTCCTCAACACTCGTGTTGATCTTTGTTTTGCTGTTGGGCTCTTGGCAGGGTTTATGAGTGCACCTTAGACGGTGCATTGGCAGGCTGCTCAGAGGATACTTCGGTATTTAAGGGGGACGTCTGATTTAGGGATTCATTATCCCGCAGGCACAGGTGGTTCAGATCTTGTACTTGCAGGTTGGAGCGACTCGGATTGGGCTGGTGATGTGGACCACAGACGGTCTACTACAGGTTACTGTTTTACCTTGGGTGCAGGTGTTATCTCATGGAGTAGCAAGAAGCAGTCCATGGTAGCTCTTTCGTCTACTGAGGCGGAGTATCGGGCCGCGTCTTCCACCACGTGTGAGACTGTGTGGCTTCGGAGATTGTTGGAGGAGCTTGGCTGCCCCCAAACTCGTCCTACTTTGCTGCAATGCGACAATGAGAGTTGCATTGCCTTGGCACGGAATCCTGTTTTCCATGCCCGGACGAAGCACATTGAGATCCAGTACCACTTCATCAGAGAGAAGCTTCTGGATGAGACCATCACTATGGAGGACTGCAAGACGGAGACCAATCTTGCAGATTTGTTTACCAAGGCCCTTCCCCAGGCTCTACTTCGGAGACATTCCAGATCCCTCGGGCTTCTGCCCCGCCCAGGCTCTAAGAGGGGGTGTTAGCAGATTAGATCCTGCGCAGTCGGACTGCCACGTGGCAGACTGACCTGGCACAGTACAGTCGGCTGCATTTAATGCAGCCGACAGGCCTATTTTTAGCGCTTGTTTCCTGGCTATTTATAGCCGAGATTTCTGCAGTCTGGCTACACTTTTCTGCTCGCAGTTTACAGACTGGTGGCTCATGCACATTCCGTCTTTGTTCGCAGATTTCTGACATGAGACAGTGCAGACTGCAGCAGACTTCGAGGTGAACAGCAGGTTGCATCGTTGAGGTGGAGACACGCAGTCCAACGCACTGCGCCCGTATACATATCTGCATATCTTTGTATACAGCACACTTTTATACAGCAGATCTTCATCTTCCACTGTCTCTTTCTCTCTCTTCTCTCTGCGTTCTCTCTCTCTCAGTCCTACGCTTCCGCACCGCTGCACTCTGACATGTCTAACTTACTTAAGGCCATTGTACTTTCATTCTATTATTCTAGTACTTGAATTTTGAGTCCGAGACTACTAGCCACTCTTGCTCGTTGTCTTGCGTTCACACACACGCACACACACACACACACACACACTCTCTCTCTCTCTCTCTCTCTCTCTCTCTCTCTCTCTCTCTCTCTCTCTCTCTCTCTCTCAAGTAATTGTATTAATTATGAAAAAAATACAAGATTACATGATTACAAGATGCAAGATGGCTCTAGGCCATTGTGTATAAACTCGCTTTACAAAAGATCAAATAACTAACAAAGTCGCAACAAAGAACACACACACACACTCACTCTCTCTCTCTCTCTCTCTCTCTCTCTCTCTCTCTCTCTCTCTCTCTCTCTCTCGGGCTTCGAGTTGCTATTGGACAAATCCGCACCTCATCACATCAGCTGATGATTGAGACAGGTCAATGGAGCTGTGCTGCAACAAATAAGAGGATGTGTCAACTTTATGGATGAGAGGCAGAGACAGAGGAACGCTATATTTGTAGATGCATTGTATACTATGATATTCGAGGCCACTACTATTGCCTCTTTGAGGAGGGCTTTGGACAATTGAGACAGGTGATGGACTATGAGAACCAAAGATGTCTGGGCCTTTTCTTATTGGAGCTCCAACAGCATAGAGCAGCATTGTTACAAAATCGAAGGCAACCCCAGCCGTATCCACCCTACTAGAGCGCAGTTACAAACTTTTTCAATATAGCTGACCCCCCGTCCACTGCCACCTTAGACATTACATCTCCTACTAACAGGCGGCATCAAGGGACATCATCAAGTGGCATCATAATAGACACAGCTACAACGTTATGCAAAGCATGATGCCCTAGAGTTTTTGCTTGACAACATAGGCATGTTCATATGCGACACATTCACGTCATGATTGCTCGTTATAGATGAAGATTACCATGTCGAGTCAGGTGGGGGTAGCTTGCAAAGTCTTGGTGGATTCTATACACTAAGATGGAGATATTCTATACTCTTTTCAGTTTCTCAATTTTCCATATTCTTCATTTTCCATTTCAATTTATCATGTAGAACTAGACATATTTTTGTTTTCTTCTCTGATGAGTGATGATGATGCCGGTTCTATTAGTTATGGTCTCATAGGCCATTCTAGCCTTCTAGAGACATTAATAGATCTCTCTCTCCAACAATTGGTATCAGGGCTAGACAAGTGGATTCTATCTCGCCCCACCGCTCGACCAGTGCCACCTGTGCAAAGTCCACTCAGCCAACAAAGGAAGAGAAGTTGTTAGTTAGGAGGGAGGAGTTGCTGTTTTGAAGGAGAAGCTATTGTTTTGAAGGAGTTGTTGTTGTTTTGAGCTTACATGCAATCTCGTATGCAGTCTTGCATGTAGCCCTAAACACGCAGTCTCTCTCAACCCTACTCATGATATTCTCAACCTTGCCCACCATTTTCTACAAATCTGAAAAAAATGCAAAAACCCAAATTTTTGAACTTAGGACTTTTTGGAAATTTGGGCAATTTCTCATCCATCTTGCTCATTTGATCCCTAATTTTAAATAAATTTTCAATTTTCTCACTCGGTGCCCAAAAATTTAGGGATTTTCGATCAACTTGCCCAATTTTTAAAATTTCCACAAGAAATTCAAGACTATTGTGATCTTTGGGTTCGAGATGCATCGGAAGGTGCAGTGAAGTTACTTGAGGCAACAAAGAAAATTTGGAGCTTTTGCATTTCACACATCCCAAGGCAGCAAACAAGTGTAGGTACAACATTTATTTGTTAATTGATACAGATTGGGCATGGAAACTTGTGCGAATTTGGGGATTTACAATATTAGCTGACATTGTCTTTTTGGACATGCATTTTAAGATACAACAATGTATTGCTGTTTTGAGCAATATTGGCACACTTTGCAAAGCATTTAAGGCAGGTTTTGCTTTGTTTTGAGACTATTCTGTGATTGAATTTTCAATCCCATGTTCAAATTTCAATACTCGTGTGAGTACATTTTGCACTTCAGCTTGGAGACGTTTGGTTGAAATTTGTGCATTTTATTGCAGCAAGGGCTCAACAAGGTGTCACAGTGATCATAGCAACATGTCGGGCGCCCTTACTCAAGGGGACAAATCGAATGGCACCGATTACTCCTTGTGGAGTTTCATGATGCGCAATCTGTTGGTTGCTAAGGGACTTTGGGATTTTGTGACCGGTGATTCGGCTAGACTAGGAGGGTTTGCTCCTCAAATGCCTCAAAGACAGGCTAGAGAACAGCAAGCTACCCCTATTGCTTCCCACATTCCTCCTACAAAAGAACAAAGAAAATGTGATTCCAAAGATGCAAAAGCCTTGTCTTTAATTGTTCTATCAATCAAGGGAGCAATAATACCTCATATTCCGTCTTGTAAGACCTCAAAGGCAACATGGGATATCATTGAGCAAATGTTTACAGCTAGAAATGAGGCCAAAATCTCTTACTTGAGGAGAGAATCGGCAAATGCACATATGGATGAGGGTGATGGCATAACAAATCACCTTACCTACATTCATGATTTGAGAGAGCAACTGCTAAATATTGATGGGGTGATATCTGATGAAGAGATGGTTAATATCACACTTAACTCTCTTCCAAAGTGTTGTCTCGGTTTCCATACTTCATTGAATTTGTCCTGGAGGGGACCACAACAGCCCCTCACATCTCTTATTGCAAGAGGAACGTACTAGGAAGAACATGGCTATGAGATCACGTGATGTAGCCATGCTTTCAAGGTACAAAAGAAAAGGCAAAAGCAAGCAACAAGTGAAAAATCAGCCCAAGGCTGATGTGGGACAACCGTATGGCAAGGCTGCCCAAGAATGTCACTACTGCAAGAAGCCCAGCCATTATATAGAAAAATGTAGAAAAAGGTTAGCAAAGGAGAAAAAGAAGGGCTGCAGCTTGGCTATCCATGAAACATCAGCCACTCAGTCTTTGGATGGTGATGCTACAGCCAACTTGGTTGAGAAGAATTATGCATTTCTCACTAGGAGCTTTACTAACCAGCCGATAAACCATTCATCATGATAAAAGTCCTTCCAGAAAAGTAAAGCTCCAAATTACATTTTCTCCCTCTGCTTCCTAGGGCCAGGCTTTTACCCCAAGACAACTATCATGATGCACCTCATCATGTAAAAAGAAAAACCAAGCTGCTGGTTTCTCTCCAATTTTGAAATTTTTCCTTTCTCAACATGTCCTCATACAATACCTCATCCATCATGAAGGTTGCCTAGAGATACAGCACAAAGGCCCCAAAGAACATCAAGTTAGGGGGAGAAAGAAAAGAAGTCTCTCCAACTTTGTGACTTTAGGAAAGAAAGAAAAGAAGCCTCTCCAACTTTGTGACTGTAGGAAGTTTGATTATCTGATCTATGTACAGAAGTTTGATTATTTGCTAGCATTGCATGTAAAGATCATGCTGTTGTAATGGTTGAACTGATGAAGCCAAGCCATTAACTTTTTTGGAGTTCTTGTTCATGTTAAGCGTTTGGGATTTCCTATTTCATTTTGTGGGTTTTTTCCCCCTCTTTTTCATTGGAAGGCCTCAATTGAAACCCAGCACAACCCAAAGAAAAACCCAGAATAGAGCAATGCTCCAATGCAACCAGCTCCCAATTAACAATGATCCCTTTTGATGCACTAATTGAGAGCACATCAGGCCTTTCACATACATGGGCCAAGACTCCGAACAATTCTCTCTGAATGAACAAACAAACCTTATTATATAAAAACTCAAAGAGCCTCAATAGCCTCAGACATTGGCCAAGATTCTGAATAATGCCCTATCAAGAAAAAACTCTCTATATCTATCTATCATTTTCACAGCAGAACAGAGGGAGACCTTTGAGCTTGAAGATGATACTTCACGATCTTGCATCTTCCCAGAGACAACAATAACTCTTCTCATTTGCTTGACAGCTCCAGTCATCACCTTCTGCAAGAATAGAGATTTTCAAAGATGCATACTGAGTACACTTCTTTTAGCCTCCACAACCAATTACAGAAAAACGGCACTCTTATTTGCATTTTCTCCCTGACCTTCATAATCTCAGGATCCTTCCAAGGGCCCTTGTCTGACATCATGCAGCCACCTTCAGCTGCACAAGTACATGTTCCACCTAGGAAATCTGGTAGCTGACTGTTTATATTCAAACAGTGCAGACAGTATATGGGTAACACAGTCAATTTTTCTGTAAATCATTCCAATAAGTCTCTCCCAAACAACTAACAAAACAAGAACGCTCATTAAATTCATCTCAATCAGCTCCTGAAGTTATAAAAGGCATACCTAGAGTCTATCACTTCCATAAGTTTCTTTTGATAATCACTCCCTAGCACCTGCAGAACAAGAAAGATGGTTTTTTATATCAACAAGAAATGGCAAATCCACAGCTTAGAAATCCATAAGTAACCCCTAGGATAACAAAAAACTCGCCCTGCTATTTCCAGTCATAGGAAACACAAAACTACTCAAAAGCCTACCTTTCACATACAGAATTAGAGACAGCAGGAAAGTTACATGTATCTTAGATGCAGTCTTTGGGTCGAGAAAACCTTTAATGGTACTCCATAGAAATTTGAACCCAGATCCAGCATTGATTATGTATAGCTTGTACAAAGTCTAAACAAGAAAGATATTTCAACTTCTTTACAGCACAACTTAGCTTTCAGTAACAAGCTACCAAAGTCAAAAAAGACTATAACAGGATCAAAACTTAAAAGTATACCTCCGGATAGTTATCATTGTCCACTTTCTGAATGTTGGTAATCAGATCCCTGGCATTCTTGCTAAAATTTTTCATTCCCTGGTCAAAGATAATGAAAGAAAGTATTTACATTCTGTGTGCACCGAAATATTTATAGCACCTACATATGATGTTCATAGGTGTGCTGTATGCATGTGCATTGCTGCAGGTGTTTACAGCATGCTCATAAGCTAAAAAGAAAAGCAATTGACTTCCTACAGAATCAGTGAGGTTAATGGTCAAGGCTTCAAGATCTCATGATTGATATTGCTTCAAAAGGTTTACCAATGCTTAATCTCCACCACACACATCAGCATAAAACATTTGGACAGTACAACCAGTGTCTCATCCACAGAAAACACTTGGAAACTGCAACTACAGTGTCTCATCCATACTTCACAACAGAAACAAGCAGCCTAACTGAACATCATGAATTTGTTGGTCATTTGGGGTGTTCAAATTTACAGGCTCAAATGTATTACACCAAAGCCCTTGCACACACATGACAGGAGTCAATGCTTGCACATCAAAGTCCATTGCTCCAAAACAATCTAGTCTTTCACAGAAGTCACAGCTAGTAAGATGAAGCCTCTTTAGCATGCACCTATTGAAGTCTCTGCCTCTCTAATTGTACGCTAATTTCCACCTGAAACACTGTCTTAAGTACAGATTTCAATCATTAGGGCAATCCTCCTTTTTACAATTTTGGTGAAATCTCTGCTGCAGTTGGGGACATGCTGCTTCTGGCAACACTTCAAGGTAGCACACGTGGCTAGGGAGACAGCAAGGATTTGTATGAGCAACAGCAGTTGTTGTACAACCTAGAAGACCACAAAGCAAAAGCTAGTGATGAAAGATTGTACAACCACCATTTGGAGGAGAGAGCCGGCATGGAGGCAATGACTCAGATGGCAATTGGCTGAGTGTGGAGCTCAAAGGCAATGGTTGTGATGGCAAGTGGTGGTGAGCAATTGGGGGCCCTGATACTACTGTTAAGATTTGATATCACCACTGGCCTAGGTATAGAAATGAATCAAAGTACAATCAACAAAATAATGATTGCAATCAGTGATAACAACCACAGTGATAAAATGCCAAGCCTACTTGCAGAAGAAGAATCCTTTCTCAAAGTTGCTTGTTACTTGGCCACAAGCCTTCTAATGGCCCATCATGATATCCAACTTATTCAACTCCATGATTGGTCTGCAGTAGGTGGCCTGCCAACGTCAGAGCTTCAGAAGAAAAATTTGCTCCGTCCAACTCAAGAGCAGGTGACCAGGTCGACCCCGACTACCCGCACGAAGTCACAAGTAAGTCATGTCGCCGAGAGCCGAGTTCAAGCTCCAGCAAGGATTATTCTAGTGGATATAGCGACGACTCTTCGGAGTCAGGCAGCAGTGATGATAAAGACAACTCTGAGTCAGGTTCTGATGAAGATGACTCTACGGAGTCCAGCAATGATGAAGACAACTCTGCGGAGTCAGGTGCTGCTGAAGAAGAAGATGAAGAAACAGATGAAGAAGAAGATGGAAAAGAAGACGAAGATGCAGTCACGGGTTGGTGACCCTCAATATGGCACAGAGTCAGGTTCGAACTCATGTGGCCAAGTTATTGTTAAGCTACCGGAGGCCATGGGCGTGTCAGAAGAGAATGAGTCAGAAACCGAAGATCCAGATCCATCTCGTGATGTGTTGGAAGACTCCTGGAGCCGGGAGGATAAACGAATGGCCACATATCATGTTGAAGACTCCTTGTGCCGGGAGGATAAACGAATGGCTTGTGAAGACTCCTAGAGCTGGGAGGATAAATGAACGGCCACATACCATGTAGAAGACTCCTTGTGCCGGGAGGATAAACGAACGGCTCTTTTCCATGATGATATCTTTGAAGACTCCTTGAGCCAAGAGGATAAACGAATGGACATTTTCCACAATGATCTTTGTGAAGAATCCTTTAGCCAGGAGGATCGAACGGCCCATTTCCACATTGATTCTTTTGAAGACTCGTGCACCAGGAGGATAAAGAAAGGGCCAAGGTTTTTACAGAGACTGTAGATGACTCCTTACCGCGGGGGAATAAACAAACAGGCAATTTCCATGCACATGAAGGCTATCTAGCAAGCTTCTTGTGCCAGGAGGATAAACGAAAGGCCACTTATCCTGTACCCCTATCGAAGATCAAAAGGATGATAATCCAGAGGATGAAGACCTCCTTATGCCAGGAGTATGAACGAAAGGCCATTGTTCAAGCTGCCAGACGAGCAGTGGAAAACTCGCAAAGCCAGGAGTATAAAAGAAAGGTCATTCCCCTTTCCAATCGTGCTTTACGCACAAGGAGAAGTACTACCTTCGCAAGTTGGCAGTATACTCAAAAGATTTGGGCTTATCAGGCCCAACTTTTTTCAAGGGGAGGTACATCTGCAAAGCACATCTCATGCCAGTACTGTATTCCTGGATTGACAGATCGGGCCAATTGGGGCCATCTTTCCTACTTCGTACAAGGATTGACAGATCTAGTCAATTGGGGCCATCTTCCACAGGATGCCACTTCTTGGACCCTTGCATTCATGGCGTGGCATGCTCCCTCTTGAGCTACTCGCCTCGCCTCCGAAGTCCATTGGCAGATTCTGCACACTCATACTGTTAGGACCATTCGTTATGGCAAGTGAGCACAACTTGTTCTTAACTTGGTTTTCCTCCATTCTGTGATTGTAAATCTGGTCAACGGATGGACGAACTGAAGTGTTTCCAATATTATTTGTCTTTCTAGTTATCTTATCTGGATCACTCCACACTTGTAAATTGAGTCAGTGGGTGATTACCTGCCTTTGAGTCTGACAAGACCATGTTCCACATTTTTAATCGAGTCTGTGGGCATGGCACCTAGTGGGTAGACCCTGGTCGGCTTGACAGTGAGTCGACAAAGACCCCCAAAGTTTTTCAAAGTAGGTTAGGTCTAGCGGGTAGACACTAGCCATCTTGACAGTGAGACGTGTTTAGACCCCCGAAGTTTGAGTCTCATATCACCGCCCCCTTGGGCTCTGACTATGGTTGTTGTCAGCTCAACGAGGACGTCGAGTTCTTTCAAGGGGAGGTGTGTATGAGGGTAGTCCTCCTTTGAGCTCCCTCACCCATGTGATGGTGTCGTGGGATGCGCGTTGATAGCTCCACCCTCCGCACGTGAATCTAGCCCCTCAAGCCTTCCGGCTTTCTTGTAAATATGCTCGTGCCTTAATTGCACTTTGGAATACATAATCGGGCCTTCATATGGACCAGTGGTTTTTCATGTCGTGTTACCTTGTCCCGTGACATGTTACGCTTCCGCAATCTCGTGACGTGTTACGCTTCCGCGTTCCGTGTCATGTCGTGTTACGCTTCCGCAAAACTGTGGGACCGCTGATTGTTGGGTGATACCTCATGAGGCGGGTTCAATGGGGTGGGTGTTGCCTGCCCCATGACGGGCCAAAGAAGGAGGGTCCGTCACATCGACTGGTCACAGCAACAACTAGATCCGGCCCACATTCTTGACCAAGACCTCCAATTTTTTTGTGAATCCCTCATTATAACCTCTCAGCTCTCCTCAATTTCTACCTGCCACTTCTAAATGTAAACAAAGTATAAATCCAATTATAACAACAATTGCCATATGGGAAGAATTCACCATTAAACAGTCCTAAAAGTTGCTAAAATGTTGCCATCAGAACATAAAAATAAATTGTAAAAATGACCCCCTTTAAGCAAAGACATGAGAGTAGTTTTTCAAAAGAGTAAGGCAACCAAACAATTGCAAGCAATATAAATCTAAGTCATTTGAACTATAAAAATTCTATTACAGATGTTGGACCACTAGAGGTTGTCAAAAGATAACATACCAGCGAGACAGTAGGGTTTGCGGGGAGGAACACGGAGTGAACTTGGCAAACATGGAGAAGAGAAGAGAAGAGAGAAGAAACTCTGATGAATGGAATGATGAAGTTTTGAATCATGGAGTGAATGTGATACAAGGAAACAAGGGTGTCGTAGCACAAGGAAGATGATGAAGACAGCCACGAATCACGAACCGCAATGTCCTCTTGAAGGGGTGTGAGGGTAGTGGAGAGGCTGGAGAGAAGAGGTGACGGACTAAATGAATTAGCCGGGAGGAATGAATGAGAGAGTGGCCTATAAATAGGCACAATCAGTCTTCTCTTTTTGGGGCTGCAAACCCTAAACGCAAAACGCAAAAACGCAAAAACACAAACTGCGGGTGAAGGGTGAAGGGTGAAGGGTGAAGGGTGAAGGGTTTCTCAACACCCCCTCTCAGGCCCAAAAAGGGGAACAAGAGAAGAGTGAAGTGGAGATGCAATGCTACATGCTGAAGAATGCTCATGCAACAGGTGCCACTTGGACAGTGTCCCTCGTAGGGAAATTGTTCACTTGCCCAAGTGCCCTAGTACAAAGATGATGAAAAGATGCAATGCATAGGAGGAATGTCAGACTTTGTGTGGTGGCGAGAACCATAAGGATATGCCCGTACTCGATCTTGGGAGTTGGCTCCATGCTGACCAAATGACCAAGGCAAGAAGAAGAGGAGGAAGAAGATGTAAAGGATCCCTAAGATCCAAGATTTCCACCGGAAAGGGAACCTGCAGTAAAGAACAGTAGATAGAGTGAGCTGGAGAACCCGAAACA
This sequence comes from Lygodium microphyllum, assembly GCF_053477565.2. Lineage (NCBI taxonomy): Eukaryota > Viridiplantae > Streptophyta > Polypodiopsida > Schizaeales > Lygodiaceae > Lygodium > Lygodium microphyllum. The sequence continues at coordinate 66,323,876 of NC_141144.1, read as the reverse complement.
CAACCTCGGGAGAGAAGCCACTAGCTCCGTGCATCCATGCTGGAAGGAATACGAAGGCCCCATCACCAAGTCACGGCTGAAACTCCGAGGTCCCGATCTAGGTGGTACCTAAAGATCCTGGGTATCAATAGAAGAGATGACTGGTCGAAGACCACCACCCCAAGAAAGTAGAGGATGGGTGAAGAGCTTCATGTGGAGTAGGTTCCCCCTCTGAGGTGGGAGGTGGAGGGGTCCCTGCTGAAGTCAAAGAAGAAGTAGATGCCCCCTTTGAGGGCAAAGAAATAACATCCCCCTTTGAATCCCCCTCTGAAGTAAATAGGGAATCCAAAAACACATGGATCACGGACTCCGAAATGTCTAATGACGGAGAAAGTACCGCCGGTCATGCCAAAGAAGGTATCTGGGGTGCCGAAGAGGTGGCCTCTTGAACTTGAGTAGTCGAGGATAGGGAAGGATGGGGCTCAGAATGAGCAAGAGGTGGGCAACAGTCATCGTCTCTCAGTGGAGCGAACTAGGTAGCCGAAGAATAGGAAGGAGTCGAGCAGCCACTGTCTCTCAAAGGAGCAGACTGACCAGGAGACAGTATCAAACAATCGCTGTCTCTCAATGGAGCGGACTGCAGAACCGCGGGCTATGGTAGCCACTGTACCTGAAAATAGGTGGAAGAAGACTACCGCTGGCATTGCGACGATCTCCAGGAGGTCCTAGTGCCAATCGATCCTCCGTGTGCTTGAAAGGACTTAGTGCGCATCGGATGCATCTTATTGCCTTGAGCATAGTACTCCGATAGCCAATGCAGAACGATCTCTGTGGCCCAGAAAGAAGAGGTGGCACAAGGAGTGCCTGGTGAAAGATGCATGTACTCCGGAGGGGTGGGGAGCAAAGGTCGAAGTCGGAAAACATCAGTGGTGTGTCCGATGATGCCACAATAGGAGCACCCAGTAGTATGGTCATCTGTTGGTAAAGAAGCCATGGATACCAGTGTGCCTTGCCGAAGAAGGAAGAGGTCAATCACCATGAACCACAAACCGCAATGTCCGCCTCAAGGGGTGTGAGGGTAGTGTGAAGCACGAACCACAATGTCCACCTCAAGGGGTAGGAGGGTAGTGAAAGGGCTAGAAGTGAGTTGCCAGTGGGAGGAGGATGTGATCAGCAATAAGAGATTGCAGCTAGTAAAAAAACGTAGGTGAGGAGAGAGAAAGACTAAAAACGTAGGCAGCAGGTGAGAGAAAGACTAAAAACGCAGAAAAAAACAACAGCAGCAATCAGTATGCTGAAATCAGCTCCAAACAGTGTGTGGTAGACTGGAAATAGGCGCCAAACTGTTGTAGACACAATGGCCAGCTTGGACTGCGATGTCCTCCGCGTTCGGGGTGTGGGTGGCAAGCTGAAATACCTGAAATCTGCAAAAACGAGATTTTGATGCAGCAAAAGGAAAAGAGAAGTGGATGCCGAACCCACCACCGGTCTTTGCCTTCATTGGAGTGGAGGATCTTTGCCACAGTTTGAGTAGATCCAGCTCTGACACCATGTCAAAAGATGATATACCAACGAGACAATAGGGTTTGCGGGAAGGAACACGGAGTAAACTCGGCAAACATGGAGAAGAGAAGAGAAGAGAGAAGAAACTCTGAAGAATGGAATGATGAAGTTCTGAATCATGGAGTGAATGTGATACAAGGGAACAAGGGTGCCGTAGCACAAGGAAGATGATGAAGACAGCCACGAACCACGAACCGCAATGTCCTCCTGAAGGGGTGTGAGGGTAGTGGAGAGGCTAGAGAGGAGGTGACGAACTGAATGAATCAGCCGTGAGGAATGAATGAGAGAGTGGTCTATAAATAGGCACAATCAATCTAGGATGGAGCCTCTTTTTGGGGTTGCAAACCCTAAATGCAAAACACAGAAACGCAATAACGCAAATTGCAGGTGAAGGGTGAAGGGTAAAGGGTTTCTCAACAGAGGCTAATTTGCACAGGCGCCTTAGTATGACAACTAATTTTTTTTTATTTGGCATCGAAAGCTTTTGAAATCTATTTAAAATTGGCAAAATAAACTTCGAGAAATGACTCATTTGTGCTAATAGCATTGAACCTAGCAATACACATATTCCAAAGGGACCTTCCTTTTGCATCTAAGGCACTCAATCTTGTACTTTTGCAAGAAAGGCATAAGAAAACATTTCTTACAAACTACTAGGTCTTCCATTTACCCACTGTCACAATGCTCAAAATGACTTCAATAATGTGCTAGAATGCACAAAATGCTTCAAATGGAAAACCCTAGGATTAATTGTACTAAGCATCCTAAGGACACTCCAACCTAACTATGCTAGGTGTACTAACTAAATCAATTTCCCTTAAATGACATTTAATGGATTTAGGAAGCCCATATGAAGAGACAAATGACATCAATGGATAGCCCATGAGATGGCCAAGTTGAATCAACAAATATTCATGTAGAATGCAACCTAGAGGAATGGCATCAAGCTTGCTCCTAAGCAAGCTCGATATAACAAGCCACACTTTGTGTCACAAGGGCTTACATCCCATATCACCAATTGTGATATAGGGACAGTAACTTTGATGCTTTGCTTAGCATTTGATTAAGTTGATAATCAAATGTGCAAATGTGAGGTGCACATGTGATGTGCAAGTTACTTATTTCACAATGACGGACCAAGGACCCTGAGAAGCAAGTGGGTGTCAAAGGCAAAAGTCATAATAAGTTGTGATCGATACGTACTAGGTGGTACCTAGCGTTAGTTTAGGGCCTAAGGCATTTATTTAGCCAATAAGTACCAATGGTAACACTAGGGAATGGGCATTAATTGATTAATCAATGCCAATTCACAAGTCAAATAATACACTAGACCACTTGGGCGTCAAAATTCCCTAGCAGTTTTCCATCAATTTTCCAAATTCATCATCAAATTGAAGAAATTAGCCGTTGATCTTTATCAAATTTGGGGTATTTAACCGAATTGGTCAAATTTCATTCCAATTTTTCTGCCAATTTTGGCGGATTTCAAGGATCCGGTATTCTTCATCGACATTGAGGCTCAATTCATCACCAAAAGTGACATTCTGAATCTTTCGTATAAATATTTCACAAAAAATCTTTGAATTTCTCTTCAAATTCTTGGTAAATTTTGGGGCTTTTCATCATTTGAGCTCAATTTTACCCAATTTCTTCATAAAATTTGGGGCTTCTCTGAAATTCATCAAATTTCATCAATATCAAGGCTCAATTTAGCTTGAGGCACGGCATTCAACAATAATTGGATAATAATTTTATCCAATTTCTTCAAATTCTCTTTAATTTTTGAGTCTAAATTGGGGCTTTTGCCTCACTTCATTTTCTTTGGCCTTGATATGCTCAAAGATCATATTATTTGGCTGTTGACCATGTTTTTTCCTGACATTGAAGAAAAAATTTATTATTTCGATGCATTTATTGGGAAAATTTTCATCAAATTCTACTAATGTTCGCATTATCAAAGCATTTTCAGCCATTAATTTCTGATTTCAGCATATTGCTGATTGCCTCCTTGATTGGGATATATTTCATTTCTGAAAATAATTATTTTTTGCATATTTTTCTCTCCTCAACAGGAAAATAGCCTATCCACATTATCCTTCTTACAGGACTACCACTCCTATTGCTATGGTCAAGAATGCCTTCACAGATAAGACTCATTTCAACAAGTTGAACTTCACCACTTGGTTGAACTTCATGCAACAAGTGCTTGAATCTTAAGGACTTTGGGACTTGGTAGTTGGTCTTGAGCCTATGCCAGATTGGCTCACCCTCATCACATCCATTAATGGAAAGCCCACAATGCCATAGCCAATGTTGAGTTAATGCAAGGGTTGCCTCATAAGTTCCACTCTCAATTACAACATTTTCCCCTCACATCTAAGTGTTGGAGTCATCTCATTAACCGCTATGTGACCCGAGATCACATTGGACATATAAATCTTGACTTTGAGCTTCAAGAGCTTTCCAATAAGGAAGGGGATAATTTGAAAGTCAACTTGGCCAAATATCGGTAGTTACTCACTAAGTTTGCCACTACTAGCTCTCCCAAGTCAGCAATTAGGTTACGTTCTTTTTGAATAAGCTGCCTAAAAAATACTTCCACTTCATTCAGCACTTTATCTCATTGCTCGGTTATTAATCTTCTATGAGTTTAAGTGTCAATTCATGCGCTACGCGAGGCTACAAGATCAAGCCCACAAGAAGTCCTCCACATACTCTTATTCAAAGAGGGGTCCAGTTGCCTCTTCTTTGCAAGGGAAAACTAGAGGTGGCAAGAATTCACAAGATGCAAAGGCAAGCCAAAACCAAGGGCAACACCCCTTCCTTCAACGAAAACAAAGAACCAAAATCCATCTAGCAACAACTCCCTAAGAAAAATAGGTTTTGCACACACTGCCAAAGATCGGGCCAATGTGGACGAGGAGTGTCGTACCAAGGCCCAAGGTCTACCTTCTAAGAAACCTCAATAAACTGTTGCAATTGTCTCCACTCCTGCTAGACAATCCAATGGGACTACCCCATTTGCTCCTTCTACCTCAATGGCCACTAGACGTGGCACACAAGCAATCCCAACCACCTATACCTTTCAATACCCCTGAAGGATTAGTTCATTGGTCTACTAGCTCCTCACCCATTGTGCTCTTTGCATCCATTCCTAGGTCATCCTTTGCACCTCCATCTAGGAGCACTTCTCCACCTCATTGAGCATTTCATTAGCAGTAATCCACCGATTAGACATAAGCAATGGTGGCCACATCCTTAGTCTTTTCTTCTTCAGTCTTCCGCAACACTCACTCATACATGCACACCCACATCATATTGCTCATCCTCATCTTCATCTATCATTATGGTTCTTAGCACCACACGTAGACTAACATTAGACTCCTCTTCCTTCTTTGGCCTCAACATCCAAGGTTGAGAGGGGATTCCTACCCTTTCATGGTATTCTATAGGTTTTGGCACTTATCTTTAACATCGCCTCCCCACTATCTCCCACCCCCTTCAGTTGTACCTTCTCCTTTACATTGCATAATTTCATCATCTTTGTAAAGGGTACTTAGGCAAGTGAACAATTTCCCTACGAGGGACACTGTCCAAGTGGCATCTACTGCATGTGCATTCTCATCATGTAGCCCACTACTCTATGCATCTCATTGTGCAAAGCACACCTAGGCAAATCCCAAGTTGTCTCCACCGACAGTTCTTCACTACCTTACCACCACCTCACTATACTTCATCACCCTTTCCCTCAACATCGACACCCTCGAGTGGTTGGGTTAGCTCGTTTATTTTGTTGTGTATTGGATCTAACCATCCTTTTTTCATTCTCACCATGGGGCACAGTTACTTAATAGATTGTAAACCATTGCTTCTCATTATAACACCCATTAAAAAAACAAAAAAACCAAAAATTAAAAAAAGATTTAATGTAGTTTCATCTTCCTTTGCAAATCCTAGTAGGCCACTGCACGCAGCCAATGTACACTCTTTGTCCAATGCCTTGACCTCTCTAAACTATCGCCTCTATAGTCTTGGCACGTGGGCAGCTATCACAGGGACATGAAATTCTGAGATGCTTTAATCTTGTTGATAACATTTATTTGAGTCATTAATCAAACGTGCAAGGTTGTTTAGCACACATGATGCACATGGCAATTATTTCATGGTAACAAGGCTCAAGGACCCCAAGGATGCTATGGGTGTCAAAGACAAAAGTTGTCATAAGTTATGCCAACTAGGTTTTGGTGGTTAGTTGGTGTCAATTTTGACTCTACGACAATTCTTTGGCCAATAAGCATTAGTGGTGACACCAAGGACTAGCATTAATTAATTGGACCACTCCATGTTAATGGCCAAGACAATTTAACTATGGATGGGCACATTTAATTTTGGGCAAGGCCAGAAGGGTTGAAATCAATTTTTCAAATTATTTAATTTTAAAAATTATTTTAATGGTTGGATAAAGCTAAAAATTGGGCTTAAAAGGCTACCACTTGGCAACAATGCCCATGAAAACCTAAAAAAACTTTTTTGGGGGCTAGGTCTCAACTATTCATGCAGTTTTCAACTAGTGCGATAGAGAAAGAAGGCTATTGATCATTTTCTAAGCAAAGAACCAGCAATTGGCTGCAAGGGCGACAACCATTTGGGACCTTCCAGGGCAAGTAACCACAGGGAAACACCTTCCAAGCACCGGCAACAACATTGCTAATCAGGCAACAACATTTTGGAGATGCCTGATAGTAGGTGACTGCATTCAATGCAGGGTAGAGCAAGCAGCAAGCAGATTTTAGGGTTTTCTCGCAAAGAAAATCAAACTTCTCTCTCATCTTGATTTTCTCTCACCTTCTCTAGTCTATTCTCAAGAGATCTCGGCTTATCTCAGCCATTTGGAGCAAATCTCAGCTAGATTTAGTAGACAATAAAGAAAATTTTGCTATAAATCCTAAATTTCTACAAAAATTAGGATTTAGCATCCACCTCAAGACCCGTGCCATCAATAGAAGGCGTTGTACACTAAAATTTGTGAATTATCAAGGATTTCATATGCCTAACCATCCATTGTAAATATAGGGCACAATTTGGTCGATTGGGGTTCAATTTAGAGCAAGTCTAGGGTGAAATTCAAGGGGCATTTGGCCCAATTTCTTTGCTCATTGTTGCACTAGCAAAGTGCTTTTGGATCAGCCAAGGAGACCATGGAATCTCGGCTTGTAAAATCTCAGCTTCTAATACATCCATTGGCAATTGAAGTTAAAGAAATACCAAAAGGGTTGCAATTTTGGGACCAACAAGGTGTCTACAGTCTGAGATTATTAAGTTAAATTGTGCATTTCAATTTATGTTTATTTGTTGATTGTTATAATAAGTGCTTAATCAAGGAATTACCACCCTTTTCAAGAAGGACCCATATAAGAGGGTAGGAGGGACTAAGGTGTCAAATAGCCATAATTTGGTGCCGGATTCTTGAAATTATATATGAGCGCACAAACTTTCAAGGGCCCCAAGTGTTGCATAACCTCTTGCCAATCGCGCTGCAACTGTGCCCCTCCATGAAAATCTCAGGCCTGAAAAGGTGACTCCCAAGTATACATGCTCCACTGCATCTCCTCTGAATGTGAACTAATACATAGATCAGGTCTCCCATGCTACCGATGTATTGAATACCGTCACTTTGGTTTTACCAAGGTTCACTATGAGATCTCTATCCTTGCAAAAAGCGTGCAATGCATCCAAATGGTGTTGCAAGCCCTCTAGTGAGTCAAAAATAAGTACAATATCATTTACATAAAGTAGTATCGGTATCAATACTCCAACTAAGTTAGCTCCATTCCCTCCTCCCCTATTAATGTATTCAAACACCTCATCTATGTGTAATCCAAAGCGGGCATCCTTATTTTACTCCTATGGTAATGTCAATTCTTTCAAATATCCCTCTAGATGTGCATATATGGTCTATCACTTTCTCATACAATGCATAGATGCTCCACTTCATACCTTCTAGCACACCAATTTCCTGTAATCCCTGCATGAAACGTACTCGAGATATTGTGTCAAATGCCTTACAAAAGTCTACAAAAAAACAGTAGATCTTCTTGCCTCAACCCCATCCTTCCTCAATGATCGCTCTCAGTATGAGGATATTATCCAATGTGGTGTATCCACGTTTGAAACCAGCATGTCCATGTGCTCTTCTATCTTCCCTCTCAGCCCATGCACTCAACTCATGTTCCAATATGGAGCCATATATCTTGGCTAATGTGTGCCCAACCATGATGGTCTTGTCATTGCTAGGGATCAAGGAATCACTGCTTTTAAATAGTGGAATTATAGTATGGCCTAACCAAATCTCAAGGAATCCCTCACAAATAGCCCTATTGAACATTTGTGACAGTATGGGTGTATGTCACATGCATGTGCAAAGTGTTCTACTACTCAACCATTCTCATCCTGTGCCTTTCCATTTGGCAATCTATAAATTGCATCTTTGACCATCTTACTAGTGAAAAATGACCTACTTTTTGGCCTGCATACCTACGGAGGCTGTATGGATATCTATCCCTATACATCATACAACTATCTCCCATAATGCAGACAAGCATCAAGCAATGCAATCCTCACCTATAATGTTTAATGGTTACATACTATAATAGCAAATCATTCACATCATGATGATCGCAAGCATGATTAGGAGTAAGCCCTCCACCCCACATCCCATTGTCAGAGCAGAGCTAGGGGCAACACCTATAGTTACAGAGGCACTCTTCAGGGCATTAACCTTTTGGCACAAACTATGGGAACTTCCATGCCATAGATACTCTAGATTGGCACTAACCTCATCTAGACAACTAGCAGCAAGAGGCGAGAAGAACTGTTGGTTTTCACAGATGGCTATTTGGATGAGCCTACATGGTTTGGATATTTACCGTCTTCCACCTTTGGATTATAGCCTTGACTGCCCTACACTTTCTCTCAGCCGATCAGAGTTGAACCGAGTGATCAGAGCTCATATCTTGAGGATTGAGACAACAAGGACATGGATCCATCCACCACTCCCTCTAGGATCGAGGATGGAGTTCTACAGGAGTCATTTCTTGTCTCTCTCTGATGATGGTTTCACTATTTGGCCAGCATATATGGACACCCATCTCTCCCATAGTTTACGGGTTGCTATCAGACAGATTCGCACCTCCTCACATAGGCTTCAGATGAAGACAGGCAAATGGACAAATACCCTAGCAGAGGATAGGACTTGCCAGCTTTGTGGTCAAGAGCCTGAGACAGAGGAGCACTACATATGCAGATGCATAATATACTATGACATACGAGGACGGTACCACTACTTCCGTGATGGATTTGGACCCCTTCGTCGCATCATGGAGTATGAGGACTAGAGATACCTAGGTCTTTTCCTCCTGGAGCTCGAGAGGCGCTGAAATGCACTACTGCATGACCAGAGGCCAACTCACCCAGAGGGACACACACAGAGCAATGACAGACTTCTTCTACAGAGCCAACCCTACTAACACTACCAGCCTAGCAGAGACACCTTACAGGCCACGCCGTAGAGTCACATTGGATAGAGCCATTTCTATTCGTCGAGCACGACAAACCCGTCTACCAGGACCACATGTCCGAGGAGGCCACAACACAGTCGGATTAGAGCCATTATCATGAGACATCGAAGACTCACCACAATGCATATCAATGAAGCAGCTAGGGACCGCATCATAGCTGAGATCATGTGCAGATCTTGAGATCAGCTACAGCCCATAGTCTTCACCAAACTTTTGTACATGATTCTATCACATCTAGTTCTCCTTTCCTTTCCTTTTCTTTTCTATCGATGGAACAACACCACACATGGTTCAACCCTAGTATAGTCCCATCGTATAGTTATTTTTAGTATTGTTTCATAGGCCATCCACTTATTTGTAATGTTATCTTTACCTTACTAATGAGATGACATTAGACATGGATGTACTCTAAATTTTGTCTCCTAGGCCACATTGGCCTTATGTAGACGTTAATATATCTTTCTTTCTTTCTCTCTCTCATAGTTCTAATGAACATTAGTATCCAAAAAGTAGTAAGATATTTCACACTCCAATGATGGGGGGGCTGCGCCCCCCCCCCCCCCCATATAAATTGATCCCATTAAAGTCTAGATAATTTGTTCCATATGTATTTTCCAAAGCTCAATTGAATTGATCCCATAAATGCTCAGATAATCTCTTTTCATAAGACCACAAGCACATTGGGAGCCACATCATGTATATGCATCAAGATGATATAATAGAAACATGAGCCAATGTGGATTGAGGATTGAGGATGAAGTGGAAGTGGCAATGTTAATGCTAATGTGAATGACTTATGAGCATAAACAGCTCATCATATGTATACTTTCTTGCATGCGAGAACATGGCAACCAACATCTCTCTAGTTCTCAGCTTACTAGCAATGGCTAATGACATTGATGCAACGATCAATGCGTGGAGAATGGATGCAAGGTATGAGGATGAACGGGTAGCCATCAATATCAATAGGATGATGTTAGGCACCATGTTTGGGATTATTGTGCCTATCATCCCCATCCAGAGCTCCATAGCCATAGCTTTAGCCCCACAAAGACAAGCTTGCAAAGCTCATCGTGCCACCCCCCTTCTCGGTCTCACCTCCTCTTGACCATGAACGCCTAAAGCATTAAAAACATGAATCCAATGTTTGAATCTATGAAAGAAGAGAGACAAAGAGAGAGAGAGAGAGAGAGAGAGAGAGAGAGAGAGAGACTTCTACTGCTCCTAGGCATTTGCAAACAACCTCAACAATACATCAAGCTGCCTCTGAATCATCGGCGGGCTTTGTCCTGTCTTGCTACAGCTCCCTCCATACCAAATTGCATGCCACCTTTTTATTGGTCCCGTTTGCACCATTTCTACCTCCATATTCAAAGTAGGTCATCTGGCCCAAACTGAGGTTGCCCAACTGAAAAAAGACTCCCCATAGGAAAGCAAGGTGAGAAACAACCAAAACAGAATGTTCAAAAGCTACCAGAGTAGTAAGTGCAGCAATTGCAAAAACACAACAAAAACAACACCAGAATCAAAGATTCTACACATCTAAATACCACATGAGGATGTGCAAATGAGCAAAAGCAAGAAAACACAAAGCATGTAACACTAACACACAATGTACAATGAGAGAAGAACACAAGAACTCAAACTTTGAATAATGTGCTGGAAATGGAATCAATTACTCAAACACTTTGGAGTGAGCGTTGAGTATGCTACCTTGGTGGCCCTAGGACCTTTTTCTTCCTCCCGAACCAACCTTGATCTGCAACACCTGCACTACAATTGTGTGACACCTCCACTCCCAATCCCAATCGCATCGTCTGTCCTTAAACACGGGTATAGATAGAGAGAGGGTTTTTCCCTAGGGCTTCTGCACTTCCCTCAGCGTGCCCCTCCTGTGACTCGTCAACATCCTGCTCGTTGTGCCAAGCACGTGCCCTATGCGCCAACGTCCTTCTGTCCACCTGGGGGCCTGCGTCCTACCCACCTCCTGCCTTGCCATGATGCCAGCCATCCCTAGCCTGTGCCACATCTACTATGTGCCCACCTTCAACTTTTGTCACACTGCCTACTGTGTGCAGGCCCTGTTCACCTACAACGGCTACTTGCAATACACATAGCTGATGCCTACCTAGATTATGCATCAACTTTCACTCCGAATCTGTCCACTTCGAATCATATCATTTGTCCTCAAACACAGGCACACAGAGATTGACTCATATAATTTGTCCACTCTGAATCATCTCTCCTCAAATGCAAGCAAAGAGAGAGAGAGAGAGCTACCGATATGTCCTCAACTGCGCAGGTAGAGAGAGAGAGAGAGAGATTAAAGGTTGGGCACCGTCATCTTGGCCCAAAACTCCTAGTGCAAAGAGATTAAAGGTGGAACGAGGAGCACCATCATATTGGCCCACTTGTGTACCCCATATTCACCCACATGCACAAACTCCAAAGTGGCATAAAGCGCGCGCACGAGAGAGAGAGAGAGAGAGAGAGTATGAGAGAGCCCAGGATCGCGATGACGCCGCCTGCGTGCCCTGCCCTGCCGTTGACTGGATGACTGTCGCCCCTCACCCGCCATCATTCCTGCTCCTGTCGCGTGTCACGCCAGCGGGTCCTGCTCGTCGCGGTCCTGTTCGCCATCGCCAGCCTGAAGCCTGACGCCTGTCAGACGTCTGCCTGCCCCAGCCACCTGTCAGACGCCTGTTCTGTCCGCCGACTGCCTGCCCCTGTCGCGTGTCCTCTCGCCTGCCCCTGACGACTGCCTGCCCTGTCCTGCCAGTCGACAGCCTGCTCTGTCGCCTGTCCTCTCGCCCGCCCCTGACGGTTGCTGCCCTGTCGCCTGTCAGACGCCCTAGTCTGACCCCTGCCGTCGCCTGCCAGATCTGTCCGCCCTTGCCTGTCGGACGCCATCCTCACCTGTCGGACACTGCCCTCGCCAGTCAGCCGCCGTGGTCGTCGCCCCCGCGAGAGGTCGTATCCCCTGTTCGTGCCTGAGCCTGCGCCTCTGGGCTCTGTGACCTGCACACGGAGGCAGTGCAGCCTTGTCTTTCCACAGACACCGAGAGAGCGAGAGCGCGCGCGCGCGAGAGAGAGAGAGAGAGAGAGAGAGAGAGAGAGAGAGAGAGAGAGAGAGAGAGAGAGAGAAGCCAGAAGACAGCAGTATGGCTGGCCTGGATATGGATTTTCTCGACCGGACGGTGGCAGCCCTTGGCCCTGATTCCGATACAGAGGAGCCGGAGGATATGGTGCCCTGCACGGAGGAGATGCCTCCGGGCTCTGAACTGCCGCCTGCGGCAAACGCTCCAAGCATACTCCTGACGAGCCAATGGGTCCTCAGGAACGTTCCGATGCGCAGGTTGCCTCTGATCCTGTGGATTCGCAGGAGATAGACTGGGAGCATTTGCTGGACTTTGCCAATACTCTGCTTGGCGATTATGTCCAGCACAACAATGAAACTTTTTCTCATGCGGGAACTGATGATGTGCTGGAAGCCACGGTGGACCCGAAATCAGTCTTGCGGTCCTTCTCGGTGTTTTATGACCGTGCAGTCATACTTTTCTTCACTGGCAGAATCCCAGTGCTTTCACATATTCGCCAGTGGATGCATCATTTATTGCAAGGGGAGTGTGTTGAGGAGATCTTCCTTGGACCTCGCGGCTTTTATGAGGTGCTGTTGAAATCAGAAACACATCGCGCTGAGCTCCTGTCCAAGCTGCCATTATTCTTTGATCGCCGCTTGGTGCATGTTGTACCATGGCGCCCGATGGCCGATTTCCAACGTCTGCTTCAACGAGAATGCACGGTATGGGTGGAAGTGGAAAATTGTCCGGCAGTTTATTGGCCCTTGTTGCAGGATGCGATGGCCGTTGTGGGCACAGTGCTGGTGCCCCCAAGCCTCAGGGCTATGAATCGAAACCGTTTATGCATGTTATGGGACACAGCCCGGAAAAGGCCTGCGTGGCTTTGCCTCAATTGTTCTGGCATGCATCCCTTGCATTTTCGCTTGAAATGGGGCAATTTTGCAGGCCACTGCTTTTCATGTGGTAAATTGGGGCATTTCATGGCCGAATGCCCTGAAAGGCAACCGTCTTCCGAGGATGCGCAGGTTGTGCTGCCTAAGGATGACATGGTGCTTGATGCCCCGACACAGGCGGCCCTTCAGCCGCCAAATGTCGTGAATAAAGGCAAACAACAGGTCCTGGGTTTGGACTCTCGTAGCACTGATTGGATTGAGGCCCGTCAAAAAAAAAGGTAACAAGTTGGATGCAGGCATGGCGGATCCTGGGCCTACTACTTCACAGGATTCCGTGCGCACGTATATGCGCAGGAAAGAAATGTTCACTTCACCGCCGGCTGCGCGTACTATAGCCCCGTCTGCCCCCCGTAATCAGTCTACAAGGAAAGCCTATACAGACGGCCCCAAGGGCCCACCTGCTAAGCTGGCGTTTGATACAAAAGGTAATGTGATCACACCCTGGGATCGGCATTATCCCCGCCCTGCTCGCAAGGCAGTGGATTTTCCTTCTACCTCTAAAGCAGGTCGCCAGAATTCATTTGCAGTATTGGCTGATTTTCTGGATGAGGGTGTCCTAGATGCTCTCGCGGAAAAGGTGAAATCGAGGCAACAACCGCCTCGTTCTTGACTTCCTTTTTTTGAAGATATATGAAGATAGCCACGTGGAATGTGCGAGGCATTTGCTCTCGCCATAAGCAACATGCCATGTGGACTGTCTTGCATGAGAACCAGTGGGATGTATTGTGTGCAGTTGAGCACAAAAGTCCCGCTGAAGCAGGCAAAATTGTGGATTGTCATGGATTCCGTCTGTTTTATGCAGGGACACATGCTACGCACTATTCGGGCGTGCTGATGATTGTCCATGAAAAATACCAACCTGTTCTTGTCAAAAATGATGTGCAGGGCCGCTTTCTGGTAATCGAAGTCTTATTTGAAGGAGAAATTTTATGGTTGCTGGGCCTCTATGCTCCAAACGATCCTGAATCCCGCCGGGATCTTTGGTTGACTTTGCAGGGCTCCATGTCACTTGGCCGAAGGGGATTTTTGATGGGAGATTTCAATATGTGTGTTGACTCTTCTCAGTCCACTTCGGGGCATTCAGTAATGGATACGCCGGAAAGCCGGGTGTGGAATTCCTTTGCTTTGCGCGTGCTTAAGCAAGATCTTTGGTCGTGGCTTCACCCTTCTTTTTCAGGCTTTACTTTTCATTCCGCACAATATACCACTACTTGGTCGCAATTGGACCGAATGTATATCATGCAAGGGGATGATTTTCTTCCCGCAATGCTGGAAATGAAGGTCTTGCAGCAATATGCGTTGTCGGACCATTTCCCCCTCCAGTTTGAGATGCGGGCACAATCTATTGCACCTTTTACGCAGTTGCTGGATAGGCTCCCTTTACGTTTCAACTCCTCTTATTTGACGCATCCAATTTTTCAAGGCTATATGCAGCAATTGATTGAGAGATTCTTATTGGACTTCGCCTCTGACGGCCTGGCCGCATTTGCGCGCCTGCTTTCTAATGTGCAGCGGGTTGCTCGGCAGTATGGGATTCATCATGCCTCTCTTTGTCGACGACGTCGACATGCAGCAGAGGCCTTACTGGCTTTGGTCCGTTCCTTGCTCGTGGATTCCCCAGATGATGATTTTCTGCTGTCATTGGAAAGGCGTTTGGCCCATCTTATTCAAGTATTTCAGTTGAAATCTTATCAGCAGGCCAAGCTGCATAACTTGACTGACACATTGCAAGATAGTGCCTGCCAGTCTCATAAGTTCTTTCGCACCTTGCATGCTTCTCCGGCTCGCGAAAATATGACTAGGCTCCCGGATTCGGAAGGTCGCATGGTCACTAATCCGCAGACCATTGTCACTATGTGCAGAAATTATTTTATGGAACTTCTTGGTTCTTCTCCCTCGCCTTCTAGCCAAGTTACGCATGCCCGCTCGGCCTTCTATCATCTGGTCCGTCAGCAGGTTCCACTTGATATGCAAGCCACTTTGGAGGCGGATATTTGCGAGGAGGAGGTTATGGATGTTTTGTTGCACCTGCCTAAGGATAAAAGTCCTCGTTGGGATGGTCTCACTAATGAATTCTTTGAGCACTCGGCCGCGCAGTTGGTGAAGCCATTGGCGGTCATGTGTCAGCAGGTTTGGGAAACAGGGGTCATGCCTTCCTCATGGAAAGAAGGCCTTATCAAATTGATTCCCAAGGTCCCTTCGCCGTCAAAACTGCAACACTGGAGACCAATCTCTTTGATGGGCTCGATGTATAAAATCTTCTCCAAAGTGCTGGCGAATCGGCTTCACAAGCACCTTCCAACTATTGTGCATCCTCTCCAATATGGTTTCATCAAGGGCCGCAACATTCTCCATAATATCTTGAATGTGCAAATGGCTATTGACTATGCGCGGCATTCCAGTCAGGAAGTGGTATTGATTCAATTGGACTTGGAAAAGGCGTTTGACTATGTGGACTGGTCTTTCATTGCAGATCTTATGTCTGCTATGGGCCCGATTGATCTACACCATTAGTGCTGCGGCTTCTTCAAGAGTTATGCTCAATGGTGGGGTTACAGAGCCATTTGTCCTTGCTCGCTCGGTCAGACAGGGTTGCCCTTTGAGTCCTCTCTTCTTTGCCCTAGCGACTCACCCGGTCCTTTCAATGTTATCCTCAATGGCGGCTTCTGCTCAGCTGGCCGGATTGTCTCTTCCTTTGGGGCAGCACTTCATTAGCCAATCTTTGGCTGATGACACCTTTATGATTTTGCAAGCAGACAGGGACAACATTCGAAAGGCATTAGATGTTTGGACGCTCTTTGGTCAGGCCTCTGGTCTTCGCATCAATGCCTTTAAGTCGGCCATTCTCAGTTGCACGGAGCCTGATTTACAGTCCTTAGGCTGGCAGGGTCAGGTGGTTTCCCGTGGATCCATTGTCAGGCATCTTGGATACCCGTTGGGAGTGGATGTACGGCCAAAGGACCTACTGGAGTGGATTTCACAAAAACTGGCAACGAAGTTTATGTATTGGAAGTCGCAAGCGTGGCCATTCCATGTGCGCCTCAAAGTGGCTCAGACAATTATGCTATCAATGCTAACGTATTTCCTGCCATTGCTGCCATGGACGCCTACTACCTTGAAGGCTCTTACTCATCCTATTCGTTTCATGCTATGGAAGAAGGACTCCCTGCAGGCAGGCATTTCATGGATTTCATGGTCGCATATATGTACCCCTAAACGCATGGGTGGTGGCGCTATTTTGGATGCAGAAACTCATATGGTGGCTCTTCGTTGGTCTCTTTTTCATGCCATGTGTGTGGATCATCACCCGTGGACCATCATAGCCCGTTATTTTCTTGAGGACAGCGGGCTACGCCATGGTAACACACGGCTTCGGGCCTCCTGGTGGCATGTCCTTAATTCTGACTCTCGATTTTCCAGTCCCTCTTCCTCTTTGTTACTGCACTTGGTCGGCTCTTGGAAAGTGGTGCTCCAAAAGGCCCGTTGGCATCCAGTAGGGGACCGCGTGCAGTCTAACTCCTTTCAGCTGGAATTGTTGGCAGTATCCAGATTACTTTCATGGGAAGACAAACATCAGCTCATACCGAGATTTAACCGCATGGCCCGTTTAGGTCTGACTTCGATTGCGGATGCTACCCTTGCCACTCGCAATGTCCTCGCATCGTTTCGGACTGCTAGGAGACTTTTCAGGATCCCGTGCGGATACCGTGGTTTATGGGAAAAGCTTTTATTGGAGCTTCAGGGTAGGCAACCCTTTCCTGCCCTAGCTGTGGATCGTCCTTGGCAGGACTGGGACCTTGCAGGCAGGTTGAGTCTGGAAAAGGCCTCTACTAATCAGGTGTATCATCTTCTCATTCGAGATCACCACTGGCTGGGTGTGAAAGCTAATACTGTTTGGGGACTGCGGAAATCGCGGACATGGTGGCAGGCAACGCTGATGGAGGGCTGGCTGAAAAAGGCACCTTTCAAATGCAAGGTCTTCCTTTGGCGGGTAATGATTGGTGGTCTTCCTCTTGCATCGGCCCTTTCCAAGCGTCGAATCTCGAATGGCAATTGTTTCTTCTGTACCACTACCGTGGAATCGGCCCGACATCGTTTTCTTTCTTGCCCGCTCACCAAGAATATCTGGTTACTCTTGTCGCAAATATAGCAAGCGGTGGTGGGGTCCTCACTAACTCCTTTCGATTGGGTTTTTGTGCGCCCAAAGTACCCCACACCGCCACAGTTACATATGAAGATCTTATTTCACTTTTTCAGATACTGGGGATGCTGGCACATTTGGACCACGCGCAATGCTTTTCTTTTTGATTCGGCCTCCAATGTACCGAGACATATTGCCAGGCTTAAAGGGCTCTTGCATTGGCAGCTAGATCTCATTCGACACTCCGACTTGCTCCCTCGGGAGGATTTGCATCCCTGGCATATGGCAATTGCCTCTGGGTCGTTGCCATGATTGGTGTAACCTTTTTAGTGCATTAGTACGGGGATTTCCCACACGTTGGGCTAGGCCCCTCGTGTCTCTTGTAATCATGTAATCATGTAATCTTGTACCTTTTTCGTAATTAAAACAATTACCTTTTACGAAAAAAAAAGAGAGAGAGAGAGAGAGAGAGAGAGAGAGAGAGAGAGAGAGAAGTGCATTAAAGTTCTAAGTAAGTACATCTAGGGAGAAAAAATAGACAGAGAAAAACAGGCCATGGAAAAATGAAAAAATATAATCAGGTTTGGGATCATTGTATGGATGCCATGTAGGTTCAATCTTAGATTTGAGAGATCCATGAAGTATAATAGTAAATAGATTTTGTAGCTTAGAGCAATTGCATCTTCTTGTGGGATACCTTTCTTGACCCATCCCACCACATGGATTCAGAGTACCCAACTCTTTCGTCTTGCTTCTTCTTCTATGATTGCATTATCTATTCTATTTTGTTTGCATGTCCCCCTTTGTTCTTATTTGCGACCTAAATCTATTCAACATTTTCCATAATGACATGTTCCACTATTTCCATTTTATTCCTTGCTCCTTAAACTACATCTGCCCATGTGTGCATGTCTTTCTTGAGCATTCCATCTCTTTTTCTAGTTTTGGTGCATCCTGTGATGGCCTTTGCACATCAAGTTTCTCTTTATATGCTGCTAGGTCCTTCTTGCATGCACTAACTCCAATTTAAGTTGAGCAATTTCTTCATCTTTGATGATTATGCAAGCGTTAGCATATTTCTTCCAACTTTCCATTTCCGTTCTCCAAGTTGTATCCAGTTTCACAAGGTTGTCTATCATTTCAGCCTTTAATTCTACCTTTATGTTCCCACTCATTAATGCATGTTTGCATCCGTGTTTTCATTTCTTGCTGTATTTTGTCATAAATTGATGCATATATTGATGCATGCATCTCTTGAATTTCAACTCATTTGAAGGATTTCATATCCTTCATGCCTCCTATTTTTTTCAATAATTTTGCAACCTTTGAGCATCTTTTAATGCTCCTTGGTGTGGATGCATCACGCATGCATCTCCGGTAAAGTTTTAGGGGGGTTTGCAAGAAAATACTTCATCCAGGGTATCACCCTGTTTTCTTGGGGATGTTGGTTCACCCATGTTTGCTGCAGCAGATTCTGTACCAGAGCATGTACTATTGCATTCACAATACCAGCATATTTTCTGAGTCCTGTCAAACACAAACTGTCACTCCAAACTGTCATGTCAGTCACTGCAAACATGGATAATCTGTCACAGGATATCCTGTCCCATCAGTCACTGGAGGCACAGACTGTCACAGAGCATCAGAGCATTATTGTCGCAGCATGTAAGTCAGAGCATCACTGTCGCAGCCTCATTACAGTCATGACTGAAATCACAGTCGTGCAGTATCACTGTCACAGTCTCAGAGTATGCAATGCCACGTCTAGACAGCATCACACCTGCAATCTCACGTCTCAGAGCATTACTATTGCACCTGCAATCTCACGTCTCAGAGCATCACTGTCACAATCTCAGGTCTCGTCTCTTTCCCACCCATCAGGACAGTGTTGCTCCTGCAATCTCACGCCACAGCATTCACATCACAAATTCATGTCACTGCATCACTTCTGCCATCACTGCAATCTCACGTAAAGGCCCAGTAATCCTAAGAGATCAAGAAGTGAGATAACAATAAGTCTGCTGCATGACTCATCATAGGAAACAACAAAAACATATACCTTAAATGAGCTCAGTGGTATAAGAATACCCTTCCAAGATTAGGAACAGTTAAGGAAAGCGGCTGCACCACAAGTCCCAAAAGATAGAACAGAGGGAAGGAGAACAGTCACAAGCACACAAAAGAGAAAATGAAAAATGTAAAAACAACTCAAACTCATAATAGCAGATCAAGACAAAAAATTTATCATCGCATGAACATAGATGCATGCGTGTCAGAGATATTGAAGAATTCTGATTAATTAAGGGAGCTAAAACACCAAAAACGTGCAATGATCTGTTGCTGCAATCTTTGGTATGTGGGGATAGCAAATTTTAACATGGAGTACCTTAGGACTGGTGATGTGCATTACTGCTACAACCTATAAAATAAAATTTGACCTCATTAAGGACCATAAGCAAGCCATAGGAGTTTTGCCACCAAATGCAATTTAGGAACAACAGATTAAACAAGGAGCACCAGCAACCAGCCCTAGAAGGCTTGCTCAAAGCACAGGTTAAAAATAGCACATTTCCCAGGCAATTATTTTTGCATACATCAGTATGGGTTAACCTCTTTTGCATCTAGTACCTTAGACCTACAGTACATGTTACAACTACAAAACTTCAAAAACATGCCGGAAAGCACACACTATATTAGTTTTACTCAAGAATTTTCCATTTTGAAGTTCAATTTACACACAAATGTGCGCACTCTTGTGATATATTTATTCATTTCTTCAATGTCATTGAAACTATCCAGCTCCCAACATCATTACTTGCTTACAGTAGATTCTAACAAGAACATGTATTATTATGACATGAGCATGTAGACTTACCACACCAGCAACATCCAAGATCGAAACAGAGGAATCCACGTATTTCCCTGCTGCAATTGAACAAGCTGGGAATTTCTTGTTCAAAGTCCTCTCAAATTCTAAAACATGGTACTTCACATATCTGTCTATTGTAGTTATTTTTATCAATTTCTGTGGATCTACTCTTCCAATTAGCTCAATATAGATTGGCCTTCCAAACTTATCAACGCCATGATGACCTTGCGGATAGCACGTTTTGACTTCATCATATTCTTCAAAGACAAAATTCTGCAAGGTGAGTTGTCAACAGAATCAGAAACCAGTAAGGCAAAACCAAGATGGTGTCAGGCAAAATGTTAACTAACATGAGAACATACTGTTTAATGAGAAGTACCCAACTTAAAGAGAGGAAAAAGCAAAACAGGAATAACAAAACTTACAGATAAAACCACAAAAACTCCCTTAAAATATGTACAACTAGTTTCGATCCACAAATGAGATTTTGGAGCAAAAAATCTCATGACAAAATCCAAAGTTCTGAAAACAACCAGCCCAGTCAGAATCCGAAAAAGCATGTAAATCTGGTGGTAATGATCTCCCCTTGGGATAAATAGCCCAAGGTGCCAAGTACTGCTCAAGTAGCAAAATTTATGCTTCACTGCCTGCCAATGCTTAATGCTTGGGCTATGCATAGGCCTGCCCATCTATGAGCCTACAAACTAAATGTCAAGCCTCATAATGCATACATAAATCAAGCATCCAAAAGCCTATTGATACAGGAAGACATCAAAACTATCTCTAATAAAGGCTCAACTTCAAACCTCTCTCTATATTCATGCAAGAAGACCACGGGATTCATAATGAAAAGAGAGGATGATGCACGATATTTATGGATTAGGATACATGCAGGAAGACCACGGGATATATTCATCGCAATATGCTACTTTCCTCCTGCAAATTCTACCTATGCCACACGAGATGGATCTCCCTTTGATGTACTTTATGATGATATCATGGCATATGCTAGCATTGGGGACATATTATTAGTAGGAGATTTCAATGCACGCATTGGAGATAGACAGAGTGACTTTTATATGCATGATAATGCCATGTTCAAAGAGATTGACTAGATGAAATAGGCCTACACAGGAGAGCCCAGGATAAAGAAGTGAGTACCTATGGGACACACCTATTGACTTCGGGAAGTGCACGTAGACTAGCCATCTTTAACTGTCTGCCACAATGGCCAGGTTCTGACAATTTGACATGTTGGAATCACAAAGGAGGGGCAAGTACTATGGACTACTTGATAAGCTCACCAGCATTGATACCAGACATCCAAAACTTTAAGATATCTGAGAGACCAATTAGCATAGCAGCAGATCTTGGTATTTTGGCATTCATGCTCTCATGTACATATGAAACATGAAACACCGTGCCTCCCTAAACATCCCAAATACTACTTTATAGAAGACACCTCACACATCTACAGTGGTTCTTTGCAGACCAATTTACATATATTGGACTTGAGTAGATCGTTGGAAGAATGTACAAGGGATTTAGTAGAGGCCATACATGGATCAGCCATGTATGCATTCCCACACGCCTTGCCCCGATGTAGACCC
This sequence comes from Lygodium microphyllum, assembly GCF_053477565.2. Lineage (NCBI taxonomy): Eukaryota > Viridiplantae > Streptophyta > Polypodiopsida > Schizaeales > Lygodiaceae > Lygodium > Lygodium microphyllum. The sequence continues at coordinate 66,302,104 of NC_141144.1, read as the reverse complement.
ACACGATCTACTACTCCCCAAAATAGCTAGTATGATGATGAGTGTAGAGTCACCCGAGCTCGCTTACAGAGGGAAGTGGAGCTAGGCACTCAGACACATCGTACGGAAGAAGAAACGAGACTACTTAGCAAAAGCAGAAGTAGAGATATATCAGCTATTTTTGGGGCGGGATAGCAAGAGTGCATGGAAGATGTTTCATGACAGTCCCCCCATATAGATTACATCACCAGATGCTTGACTTGACTATGGGAGACAGCTGTATGACCTACCAGGACAGTCACCTATACAACCCCCCCAAGCTTGTAGGCCAACAGAGTGGTCTTTCTTCACATGGAAAATGGTTAGGGATGCAATTTATAGATTACAAAATGGGAGGGCTCAGGATGAGGATGGACTAGTAGCAGAACATTTCTCACATGCTTGTGACATATTAGCACCCATATTAGCACATATGTTCAATAGAGCAGTATGTGAAGGTTTCCCTATGAGTTGGTCATACAATACTATAATTCCGCTATTTAAAAGTGGTGATCCCCTGATTCCTAGCAACTACAAGACTATCATGATCGGTCATACTTTGGTCAAGATATATGGATCTATACTGGAGCATGAACTCAGTGAGTGCGCTGAAATGCAAGGCAAGAGAGCACAAGGACAGGCAGGTTTCAGACAAGAATATACCACGCTAGACCATATTCTCACACTTAGAGCCATTATTGAGGAGGGTCGAGCCTGAGACAAGAGGATCTATTGTTGCTTTGTAGACTTTCGCAAAGCTTTTGAAATAGTGCCTCGTACACACATCATGCAGAGATTGCAGGACATTTGAGTACTAGAGGGTATACAATGGGGTGTCTATGCATTATATGAGGCAGTGACAGGTCATGTACGAGCACCTGGGGGGCTATCAAAGAGGATTGACAGTACCATAGGAGTGAAACAAGGATGTCCACTTTCACCCACATTGTTTGGTCTATACATAGATGAAGTGTCTGATTACATAGACCGAGGAGGAGTTGGAGCCAGCCTAGTAGGGGTGCTGATACCGATATTACTATATGCAGATGATATTGTTCTCATTTCAGATTCACCGAAGGAATTGCAGTGTCATCTAGATGCTTTGCACATCTTCTGTAGAGATAAAGACCTCACAGTGAACCTTGGGAAGACCAAAACCATGGTTTTCAATACTTCGACAGCATGGGTGACTAGATCTATATACAAGTTCACATTGGGGGGAGACATACTAGAGCATGCGAGGGAATATGTCGATTTGGGAGTCACCTTCTTTGGCCCACGTTTTTCGTTGAGAGGGACATCAAAGGCACATCTAGCATGTGGATATGCAGCATTAGGGGCACTCGAAAGTCAATGTGCTCGCATACAGTTCCAAGAGCCCCGCACCAAACTCTAGTTGTTTAACACCCTAGTCACACCTACATTACTATATGGAGCAGAGGTATGGGGTTGCAGCTTGTACCATAGGCGTCTTAGCCCACTCACTGATCAAATTGGAGTAGAGAGGGATTATTATGATGGTTGGGATAGCATGGAAAGGCCATTGATCATGATGATAGCACATATGATTAGGAGTAAGCCCTCCACCCCACATCCCATTGTCAAAGCAGAGCTAGGGGCAACACCTATAGTTACGGAGGCACTCTTTAGGGCAGACCTTTTGGCACAGACTATGGGAACTTCCACGCCATAGATACTCTAGATTGGCACTAACCTCATCTAGACAACTAGCAGCAAGAGGCGAGAAGAACTGTTGGTTTTCATCGATGGCTATTTGGATGAGCCTACATGGTTTGGATATTGACCGTCTTCCACCTTTGGATTATAGCCTTGACTGCCCTACACTTTCTCTCAGCCAATCAGAGTTGAACCGGGTGATCAGAGCTCATATCTTGAGGATTGAGACAACAAGGACATGGATCCATCCACCACTCCCTCTAGGATCGAGGATGGAGTTCTACAGGAGTCATTTCTTGTCACTCTCTGATGATGGTTTCACTATTTGGCCAGCGTATATGGACACCCCTCTCTCCCATAGCGTACGGGTTGCTACCGGACAAATTCGCACCTCCTCACATAGGCTTCAGATGGAGACAGATAGATGGACAAATACCCTAGCAGAGGATGGGACTTATTGCCAGCTTTGTGCTCGAGAGCCTGAGACAGAGAAGCACTACATATGCAGATGCACAGTATACTATGACATACAAGAACGGTACCACTGCCTCTTCCGTGATGGATTTGGACCCCTTCGTCGCGTCATGGAGTACGAGAACCAGAGATGCCTAGGTCTTTTTCTCCTTGAGCTCGAGAGGTGTTGAACTGCACTACTACGAGATAGGAGGCCAGCTCACCCAGAGGGATACACATAGAGAGCAGTAACAGACTTCTTCTACAGAGCCAACCCTACTGACACTACTAGCCTAGCAAAGACAGAGCCACCCCGCCAAACACCTTATAGGCCACACCGTGGAGTCACATTGGATAGAGCCATTTCCCTTCGTCGAGCACGATGACCCCATCTACCAAGACCACGTCCGAGGAGGCCACACCAAAGTCGGATTAGAGCCATTATCACGAGACACCGAAGACTCACCACCAGGCATATCAATAAAGCAGCTAGGGACTGCATCATAGCTGAGATCATGTGCAGATCTTGAGATCAGCTACAGCCCATAGTCTCCACCACACTTTTGTGCATGGTTCTATCAAATCAGGTTCTCCTTTTCTTTCCTTTTCTTTTCTATTGATGGAACAACACTACACATGGTTCAACCCTAGTATAGTCCCATCATATAGTTATTTTCAATATTGTTTCATAGGCCACCAACTTATTTGTAATGTTATCTTTACCTTACAGATGAGATGACATTAGACATGGATGTACTCTGGATTTTGTCTCATAAGCCACATTGGCCTTATGTAGACGTTAATATTTCTTTCTTTCTTTCTTTCTTTCTTTCTATAAAAGTAGCACCAAGCTTGCAAATCCCTGCAATAATATCTCAGCATCCTTTGTTTGACACAAAATGTCTCTATCACACTCCTTAAATTGAATGCCCAAATATGATATAGTTGGCCCAAATCTAACATGTCAAAAGTTAAATTCAATTGAGTCTTAAACTCAATAATATATATCTCATTAGGACCAACGAGCAACATGTCATCAATATAAACTCCAATGATAAAAGGCACATCACCCTCATGTCTAACATAAATGTGCTCTTAGTGGGACTATTCTGAAAACCACGAGGCTGAAAAACATAATAAACTTTCTCATGTAAATCACCTCGCAAAAATGTAAATTTGATGTCTAACTAATATAAACTTCAACAATTATGAGCTGCTAATGCACAAATGCTATAAATAGTTGTCATACAACAAGTGGAAGCAAAAGTCTCATCAAAATCAATACCCTTGTACCGAGCATAACCCTTCGCTACAAGTCTAGTTTATAGCAATCAATACTACCATTTGGCTTGCATTTTAACTTGTAAACCCACTTAGTACAAATGACCTTCTTACCAAGAGGCAAATCACATAAGAACCAAGCACCATTTTTTATAATAGCATCATACTCAAATTACATAGGAGTCATTCAATTGTTTGAATTTTTTGCCGCTTCAAAAGTCACAAACTCATCCTCATCACACAAACTAGAGACAACCAAGGCAGAACAGTCTGATGCATAGGACACACTATGAGAGCCCAAACAAGTATGACTAGGCAACGATATATCCAACTTACTATCACATAATGTTTGCACCAACCATTTTGACATAGTCCTGAACTCTTCAATCTCTACTCTCTTATCAAGAACTACATCATTTACATCTACATCAAAAATAGATTGATCTGCATTATCATAAGAAACCTACAAAGGTTGAAAAGGTACCTCATTTGACATTGCATGTGACTGTACACCACTAAAAAGAGGCAATAAAGTGTAATTGTTAACTTGTAAGCGTATATCTATCTCTTTCGTACGTGAAAGTAAAGGCTAAATAATATCTTCCACAAAGATATCACAACTAACTAAGATACATTTACTTTGCGGGTGATACAACTTTTAACCTTTGCTTTCATCATTATACCTAACAAAATACATTTTATAGCCTTGTCATCCAACTTCTTGCATTTTTAACACTAGAATCAAAGTATAAGCCAAGAAACCAAAAACACGTAAGCGAGCCACAAATGGTTTTTTAGTATGCTAAGCCTCATATAAGTGATAGACTGCAAAGCCTTTGTGAGACACCTATTAAGTACATAGGCTACAAATAAAATAACTTCAAGCCAAAAACTATATAGCAAAGCTTGACTCTTGATCATGCTTCATACCATCTTCATTAGTGATATGTTTTTCCTCTCAACTACAATATTTTGTTGTGGCATATATGGCATTGTACATTGATGTTTTATCCCACATTCAGCAAGATATGCATTAAATTCCTTGAACATATACTCTCTCCTTTCCCCCCCCCCAACAAATCAAAACAGAGGATGCCCACTTTACATCCTAACAAATTTTTAGTTATGCTAACAAACTACTTGAAGCACAAAAACACTTAGGACTTAGCTTTTAAATAGAGTAGTCCTCAATGAAAGTCACAAAGTACAAGTAGTTGCCAAAAGATGTTGTTTGCATTGAATCGCAAGCATCACTGTGTACAAGTTACAGTTTGTGAACATGTCTCACTAAACCATCTTTTTGAAATAAAGCATGCTACATTTTACCCAATATGTAGCATTCACAAATGCGTTTTCTAGGTGCCTCAAGAGTAGGCAATGAATACACTATATCAGATTTCTATAGGCATAACAAACTAGCAAAATTCAAATAACCAAAATGCATAAACCAAAGTTTTGCATCTAAAACTACCTACAAATCTACAACAACACGTACCATGTCTTTCACACTAACATAATGAATCAGATGCAATAATCGTATCACTACAAGAGAGATCATGAACTATGCATCTATCATCAACAAACTTCACAATCAAGCCAATCTTGGCAAGTGCAAATCCGACAACAAATTCGTTTTTATCTCGGGTATATACAAAGCATCCATAAGTATAAAAGTACTACCATTAACACTAGCCAACACAATTTTTCCAACTCCTTTGACGAGATAAGAGAAGGTATTGGTATATGTCACAATGCTACTCTTAGGGACAAGCTCAAGAGAAGTGAACTAACTATGTGGAAAAGTTATATGCCCCATGGCACTACTGTCAAAGTACCATACATGTAAATCCACAACATACAAAAATCGTGTAAACAAGGTGCATTGCATACTGAAAGCCCATTCTATATCCTACATAATATTTGCAAATTCTGACTCAAAAGAAGAGGCATTTGCAACAATCATACTAGTCTCTTTCTTCTTAGCCTCTTTCACAACCAATTTAGAAGAGTCCTTTATAGCATAATCGTTTACCTTACCATATTTACAAAACATCTGACTCTCTTTTTTCTTCTCATCCTTATTAGCCTTCTTTGACTAAGCAACATTTGCAAATTTCTGCTTACTAAGCGAAAAAGGAAGCTTTTTCTGTATCTTTCTAACTATCACAAAGATCATTGAGAATAATCTGCACAAGTGAACTGTATGGTAAAATCTCATCTACAACAATCAACTGCTCCTTAAGATCTTTAATCTTTGTCAAAATCCTATCCATGGAGTCATCTTCATCCATATATACACTTTCTAACTACTTATGCAAGTAAGCAACACAACATAGTAATAGAAAACAATTGTCCCAAGTCCCCCTCGAACACAAAAATGCTGTCCCAAATGGATCTACCAAAGGGTATGCCAAAACAAGATGGGGTAATGTCCCCTATCCCACACCTAATAGTTGTCCCTCCATCCTGGTCATCCCCTATCCCAACCCCTTGTCAAGAATGGCTGCTAGAGGATGTTTTTGGCTAGAAATACTTTTTTTTTTCTGGGTTTTTGTATTTTGGGGTCTTCAATCTTCTTCCAAGGAGCTTATCAAGTTAGCTATCTTTGTTTCTTCCCTATTCTGTCACATGTACACACATACAAAATCAGCATACTCTTATAGCAAATCATTACGAATGTAGTTCTTCTACAATACAAAATGCATGTATACATACATACATGCACATGCATATGATCTTTGATATTAAACATTTACCCACATCCACCAACCACATCACATGCATATATTTGCTAACTATGAAATTTAAAATGTTATATATGTATGCCATCCCCTCCCCCATCCCACCCCCGCTCCCCATCCCTTACTTCCAGCCATTCTCCATCCCCATCCATGTTTTCGTTCCCCCTCCCATGTTACTATGCAATACGAGTCCCATTTCTTCCTTGATACAAACATGTAGATTATCCCAAGCATTCTTAGTTGTTTTAGTATTTACATTATGAATATGTGGAATCATGGTACATTTAACAGACAATGCAATCAAAGTATGAGCCTCAGCATCTCTACCATTCCAACAAACCTACTCAGAAGTAGGTAGTGGTGATGCTCTAGTATTAGCTAAAGCAAAATATAGACCTACATTATCCTCAACATCACCTGTTTTTGTTACTTTTGTTGTACTCGCAACTTTTGAAACACCACCACAATGTCTTTCAATTCCATATACAATGTTTCAAAGCCCCTTTGCAACCAAAACGTGGCCCATTATGTAAGCCCATAGCAAACAATTGGTTCCATCGAACTTGTCCTCAACAGCCAATATACAGAATTGTTTCTAGCCATGGCCATTAACTGTAGTTGATGCAAAAATATGCACAAAACCAACACATGCTATGTAACACAATATAAAGGAGATTATGAGGGCTCTTGTTCACAAAAATCACTAATGTCAAAAATTCTACATAAAAGGATGAAAGGGTAGTAGTACAAACAGAAGCCAAAATGAACCTGAACTTTCCATAGTATTTGTCAACAAATGAATGCCGAACATTCATCAAATCTCATCTCAACCTAAGGAAATCAAGCAAAGGGCGTTGACAACTTTGCCCAAGAGTTCAAAGCCCACTCTAATACCAATTGTTAGATCTAGGTTTGCAGAAATGCAATTACATAGCTTGGAAAAGAGAAAGCTCGAGAAAGCACAACTCAAAGTATATTAACAAATATTGATAGAGAAGATTTACAAGACTAAGTATTCCCTAAAAGTGAATAGATATGCATATAAGGTTGGGGAAAAATAAACCATCTAAAGAGGAAAAAAAGTGTCCCAATGGTCCTAACTATGTTCACACGCATCACTACCAAAATATAACAGCAGACAAAATGCTAGCCCACTCATGCCTTCCCCACAATGTGGGCACTTTAGTTTGGACTTCTTTTCACCCTCCTTCTCATCGTTTTTATCATCCTTCTTCTTGGTATTGTCCTTTTCGTTTCCCTCTCCTACACTTACCATAAAAGCCTTGGAGGAGCCAAATCCATTCGCTCCTATCTCTTTGAGTCTCTCATCATGCTCCAAGATAAGCAAAGCTAGCTCTTCCCAAAGAAGTGTGCCATGAACCCTAGAGGTAACCAAGCTAGTGTAGAAAATATCATATTTTGGAGATAGCAACTGAGTAAGGAGAATCAACATCATGTCCTCTGATAAGATATTTTGACCAAGGCATGCAAGCTTATCCCACATATCATCCAACTTATTAATGTGATCCTTCATAGGAGTATCATCAATAGAGAGCATCATGATTTTTTTCTCTAGGGTAATACGGTGGGCAAAGATCTTCTAATGGTAGAGAGAAGAGGGCTTCATCTATACTATTGTGGCTGTTCGAGGTCTGTGCACATGGACAAGAACAAAATCTTGTTGGCTCATGAAGAGAAAAGATTGGGCTTGAGAATTAAGTTGATCCCATAAGGCAACCTGGTCCATCATAGAACCAATCTTAGGATCCTCCACTGGTCAAGAAATACGGGTAGTAACAAAAGACAATAGATCAAAGGTGTAGAGAATGAACTCCACTTTGCAAGACCAAAGGGAGTAGTTTGACCCATCGAGTCGATCTTCCTTTGGTAATGAAGGAAGAACTAGCACCTATACATAGAGTGCTATGACATCTATAGACAATTGCGAGGGGGAAAAGGCTCCCCTTCAAGACCTGTCAGAATAAGATGCCTCTACTCTTCTATCTTCATTTCACTCATTGCGACAATCTAACAGTTGAGAACATATGTTTTCTAAAAAATAGACCTACAAACACACTACTAGTCTAAGTCATCAAAACCATTAAACTGGTGGTACTCCATAACTCTTGTAGACCTGCAAACACATTCAAAAAACTGTGTTTTGATACCAGGCAGACCAAATGGAAGGTAAATCAACTACAGCTTGCAAGGAGTAGTTGTAGATGCCCCACACACTTTGAAGAAGGTATGAACAAAGTAACAAAGCCACATTCTTTGCAGCAAATCTGCTCCAAACAGCAACCTAAGGGTGGTCTTCTCCTCATAGATTCTCCAATACAATGCAATAGAAACACAAACAAGGAAAGAGAAGGGAAGAGAAAGACTACAAAGAAAGAAGAGAATGAAGTGATAAATCTACATTGAATCTGAATGGAAGCTAAATACAAAGAGTGGATTGATAAGTCCATACACAAAGCCCAAGGCGCCAGTGAGGGCACCAGATCAAGTTGATGACCAACAGCAGCACCAGAGATGGAGGAGAGGCTGAAGTCAATGTGTGCTAAAGCAATCTATAGCAGAAAACCTATAAATGATAGCTGCCACCAAATCACCCTACTATAAATAGCAAGAAATGTCCAAATCTGGCCTACCTGATCAAATAGGGGGTGAACATGCTGGCTGACCTGAGATCTAGGAATAAAATAATGCTGGCAGCCAGTAAAAATGCTCATCACAGCCTGCAACAACTAATCACCACCTAACGAGTGTGAACAGATCCTCGATCCACTGAAAAAGTCAGAGCTCCTATGTCTCTGTCAGACTCTAACAGAGCTCACAGCCAAGGGATGACACTGGACAAAATGCAGGCTGATAGACTCCAGCTGTTGTTGCCTTCGGTCCTTCCAAGGGTTTTCATTTCCAAAGGTCACCTACAGCTGCTAGACATCTATGTTTGCTTGTGTGACAGGCTGCACTGCTGCTGTCCAAGTGTTTATGGCCTATTCCAAATAGTTAGCATCATTGTCAACCACACTAATCTGCATTTTCAGCCGTCTGGGCACCCACACTGCTGATGCCTACACTCACACATCATCAGAGACTGCCTACACATGTTTTGGGATCCATCCAAGGTATGACACACTCTCAGTGTTCCCATCGGTGTCTCTGACTCCTCTTCCAATCACCTCATCCCTAGTCCAACCAAGACACAGAGGTTTAGGCCCATTGTATCATACCAGCATAGAGTTTGATCATTCATTCAGCACTCTGAGTTCTCTTCTTCTTGAGCTCTATTGCTTTCACTAGGTTTGTTGCACACTTTGAGAGCTCTCTCTCTCTACTGAAGCATTTCTTTACAGCTGAATCTGGAAACCCCTCCTGACAGATGACCTCCCACTTGAAACAGGCTGAGAACAAGGTTTGGCATCTCATACTTAGGAAGAACATAAGCTCCAGATCTGCAAACTGCAGAGACTTGTCGGTTAGGTGGCTTGTCTATTGCCTTATTCACCTACATTGTGCCCTTTTATGAAGACAATCCTCTTAGCATGCCCTTGTACAAAAGACAGACCAATCACCCTTTTTTCATCATGCTGTCTAGCTCATTCTGGGGAGCTGCCTGGACTTGATCTTACAGTCTATGTCCATAACCTTTTTGTCATCTTTTTACAATCTCACAATTATTTGGACTGTGACTGTGCTTTGTTCCATTTGCAGAAAGGAGAATGATGAAGCCCTGTCAATAGAACATCGAGAGGTAAAATCTAAAGTGGGAAAAACTAAAAAGAAAAGAAGATGGACAAAATTTGTAGTGCCTGAACTCACTTGTCTTTTCCTTAGCCTACTCACTCTTTTCTAATCAAACGTTCTGAAATTGTCATGTAAAGTGTCAGACTCATCACACTGTAATGTTTGCTCGTGTGGTACACAAAGTGTCAAACTCGTCACATTGTAATGTTTGCTCCTGTTTTCACTTCTCGTTCTCCTTGGTACAATGCACAAAGCAAGTGTCTCTATTCTATAGATGGTAAACTAAAGAATGTGTGCACATGTCATGAATATTCCCAGTCATTCGTCACAAAATCACAGGAAAGCCTAACAGCTTTAAGACCTTGAGCATGTATACACTTTCCACAATATCCTCTATCAAACACTTAATTTTGTTTTGCAGTGACAGCATTTATACAACTTTTTCTACAAAACCTCATCAATATGGTCTGTGCCGTATTCTTTTCGCCACTGCAGCATGTTCCTCCACATCTCTTTAGTCTTCTCAAGATCGAAATTGCGAGCTCGTAAGAACCTGAATCAAAAACACTTAATAAAAGTCAAATTTACCAAGATTTGCCTATGTATTCTACAAAACCATGGATTACTTGTTTGATACCTACTAGTCAAAAGTGCACAAGAATTACCTGATAAGGTTATGATAATCATCGTGCCTTTCTGGAAGAAGATTTTCAGCAAGAAGGATCTGGCGAAACTCCTCAACAGCTGTCTGCTCCTCAGCATATCGGATATCCTCTATTGAAAGCAGACATAAACTACCACTGCTTGTCCTCCTCCTCGAAAATGAGGACCGCAGCCTTGCAAGAAACTTACTTCCTCCAGTCCTGCCACTCTTTCTCCTGTCAGAAATGCTTGGTCTTGCCATTATCCTGTCATCTGTTTCCAAAGGTTGACGTAGACAGTCTCGTAGAGAAACGTACTCCTTGCTTGCATCGTACTCCTTGCTTGCATCCGATTGTCCATTTATTTTCCCTGCTGGGTCTCCTCGTTCATTTGGTTTTCCCTCCATCTTTAGGAAGGATACGGTATACCTCTTATTGAACGCACCGCCCTGAGGTAATGTTTTTGTTGAAAAGTACCTTCGACTGATGATGTGCCAGCTTCGTCAAGATGAGTCATTTCCTGAGATATCGAGTATGAAAGTACTCATTGCGCACCTATGTAGGCCAAGCGAAGCATCAACCTGCATTGTTGAATGGCGGAGTTCACAAACGAGACCCTATTCTATAACAAAGGTTGCCGAAAGCACAAACAGTTTATCGCAAGCACCTCAGAGCATGATCTTTCTGCGATTGAAGGATCAGAAAGTTCATCGGACCGTGCAGATGTACAGAAGCCAAAAACTACTATGACTAACAATGGAAGCCACACGTTCAAGCGTTGTAATGAGAGAACACGATGGAAGGGAGCAGTCTCACCGCATTGAGGACAATTTCTCTGTCGTGTTCTGTAGATTGCAAGCGACGAATGCAACGAAGACGTTTAGGCAAAGAGAAGCAACGGTACCGTCATGTGGCGGATTACAGAGGAAGCAAATTTCCTGATCACACAAGACAAGAAGCGGATCTGCCTATTCATCGGACACCATTCTACAAGAAACTGGAAACCTGACGCTCAATCAGCCGTGTAATACAGGATGTCTTGTTCTGTCTGGCATGGATGGGAGCTTTAGCCGGAACTCGTCTAAACAAGGAATGCAGAAAGACAGTCAATCCCATTGTCTGCCACGGAGAAATCGATTGATCATTAGAACATGAAAATTTTCGGATTTCACATGTTGTAAAGTCAAACGTTTAAAAATTTTCACCTTTAAAAAACTTTAATTTTCACAGGTCGATGCCTTCTAGGCTTATGTGTTTTAGGTTGAATCACATGGCTTTCCCAAGGGTAGGGAACCTTTTCATAGGCTTTAGCTTTGGAAAAATAAAGGAAAACACACTAGCAACCATGCAAGTTTGAGAGGAGGAGAAGAATTCTAAATGCCCCTAAGCCGTAAGGCAAGTGAGCAAGAGATACTTAGAACTTTCAATTGATAGAGCCGTTCAAAGTTCTTTTCTTTTGTCGCATGTTGTTATATTAAGGAAAATATATTTACAATACCACCATGAGTAGGGCGTCTGGTGTAGGTCAATAATGACTTTAGACCCTTTTCAAAACTTTGGATGTTACAACCTTCAAAGTATTACATTCTTTTCCATCATTCCTAAGAACTATTACGATTTCCTTTTTGAGGCAAGGTCATCCCTCTCAAAGCCCATAATACTACCCTTCCTACCAAAAAGTTTGTCATTTCTAAAACTCCACATTGCTCCAATCCACCACCGCTTGGATGATGTTCCTCAACTTCAATGATTTTTTATTAACTAATCCCTAGCCTCGAAGCAAAGTGTTCATTGGTATAAGATTAGCATCAAATCCTACCTTATGTAACCAGTCTTTTGCACGCTTCCATATGGTCCTAGTTTCTTTACACCTCCACAATAGGTGCATGATATTATCATGCTCTATTTTACATAGCAAGCAAAGAGGGGAGAATCTAAAGGCTTTCCCTAACCTCTGTCTTTGGTTGGGAACTTGTTCATCAATAGCTTCCATAATATTAAGTTGAGTTTCTGATCCGGCAATGACTTCCAAATTCTTGAGACTCCTCTTCCAAGTCCTCTCCTTGGTCCTTGGATACATTTCTTCCAATATTCCATTGCTTCCTAAATGTGCACTTGGGACTTTCTAAATAAATCTTTCCTTTCTTGCACTTTTAGACTAGCACTCTTGCAAGTGAGCTCAAGTAGTTGGCAAATATTATCTTTATTGATGTGTAATGGAAGTCAGCTAATTCTCCCTCTTTCTTCCCAATATTCGTTGGAGCCACCTAGCTTCCTCTCACTTAAACCCAAAGGCTTGATTAATCTCCCTTGTTGTAAGTAGATTTGTGGGTGCCCCCACATCAACCCATCAAATTACCCCCTTCAAGGACAACTTGCAGACCATACTTGAAATCCCATCCATTGGGCAAATGGCAACTCAAAGGCCTACTTGAAAGTCCATAAGTGTTGTACTAGGGAGGGGTCTCCCCTCTTGCCATCATTTCCTAGCCATTTTACATTAAGAACAAGTCACTCCATGAATTAGCAAGGACCTAGGCTACTTGTGACTCCGTGATTTTGATCATTTGGCCTACTGTGATTACATCCAACCAATCCAAGTTGTCCAATGCTTTTTTTTTTAACTTTCACTTTAGTTAGTCATTATTTTATCAAAATGGCCAGTGCTTTATATCCTCTTGAAGCGAGCAAACAATAACATTAGAGATTTTTGTTTTAGGTTTGGGAGGCCAAGCCCTCCTTCATCCTTTAGGGTTGTTGTCACCTCCTATACAATGCTTCTCCACCTCTTTGTACCTACATTTTTCCAAAGGACCGTCCCCCAACTCCTTTTTAAATCTCTACCATGTTGCATTGTTAAAGAAAAAGATGATTGATAAGTAGACCAACATAGAGATTAGTAGTGTCTTAATGAGTACAACTCATCTCCCAAAGATCAGGAGGGCATCCTTCCAATGTTTGATCTTCTCCATCTAGCCCACTCTCTACTTCATGAGACACCCAACCCCAAAGGGTAGCCCAAGTATCCAAATGCCTTGCCCAACCTAATCATGTTAAAGTCAAGTCTATGTATCCATTGAGATGGGTCACCCCAACCTAGATAGACTTGCTTAGGTTGACAATTGAACCTGATAGAGCTAAAAAGTCTATGCATATCTCCAAGAGATTGGCCATCAACTCTTTCTCTACCTTTTTTATGTTGGAATTATCATCGATGAAGAACTAGGAAGCAAAGAGAGCTCCTTAAGCTTACCCTAACGTTGATGCTTGTTTGAGTCCAAACACTCTTGCTAGCACTAATGCCTTGCTTAAAAAGACCAATCAAGATCCTATCAAATTGTTTTGAGGACTAACCAACTTGGAGAACATGCTTTACGTTAGCAAGAATTTGCCCTTCATCTAAGCCTTGATGCAACCCAAAATAAATGTAGTGTGATATCCTTGTTCTATAGGATAAATAGATGTTCCCTAAGCTCATGTTGTGGAATACCACTCAATTTTCATATCCCTAGCAAGGCATCTCATGTTATTTTGCAAGTTGTTCATTAGAAGGGATCTAGGGATAAATGAATGTTTCCCATGTTGATAACTACAGTGTGCACAATGGGACCCGGACATGATGTGTTTGGCATCTCCAAAACAATGTTTGGGGGGTTGGAAAACTATGTTTTGAATTGTTTAATCTAGCTTTTCCTTACCAAACAAACCTTTCTCATATGTATCTCTCTTTCTCTATTATGTAAAAGCCTCTAGTGCCTATAGCTTGCAATTTTTCTTAGCTTGTACAAGTCAAAGCATCTACAAATACTTTATCTATAAAAAAACTTGCCACATGACTAGCTAATTTGAACAACTCAATGAAGAATTCCATGATTGCATCTCCCCACTTGTTCATCTTACACTAAGCATTCTCTTATCATGTAATGCAAAAAATATGGATCTATATGTTACCATTGGCAAAGCATTGATAACTCGTGTGCTTAGTTGTTATATTGGAAGTCCTAAAGAGTTGTGGTTCTTCACCAACTCGAGGGTAGCTTCATGTGGTACTTGTTTATGAGTTATTCCTCATCATTTAGAACCTTTTTCTTATCAATATGTTCAAAATGTGTACTGTTGAATGTGGATTTGTAGATGACATATTCATCATTCAGAACATTTTCTTCTTAAGGTGTTGAAAATGTGCGTTGTGGAATGTGGATTTCTCCTATACCATGTCTTCTAGTCAAATTCTATTTCAAATATCAATGTTTCATCCTCACATTTTGTTGCATGTTAAATTCCAAAATGCCCAATCTATAAGAAGATGGCAATTTTTGTATAGATAAGGTATACCTTGAAAATGAGCTTCCAAGTCAAAATGGCATAAATAGACACTAGCATTCCTTGCACACTTCAAATGCAAAGGAGTGTTAGGCCACATTACAGTAGCTTCATACTATCACGCCAAATTGCTAATTGCGAGGCAACACTCGAGGGAAGTGACATTTCCTCACTTTGCAACAACTTCGCACTATCATGCAAATTTGCCAACTACGAGGCAACACTCAAGGGGAGTGACATTACCTCACTCTCTTTGTCTCTTATTTTCTATCTTTGATCTCTCTCTCACCCCTTTCCTCTTCTCTCTCTCTCTCTCTCTCTCTCTCTTTGTGCACATGAGGCCTTCGATTTAACTTCCAAGTACTTCATTACCTCATAGACTTTCAAATTTTGGGGCACATTGCTACCACTTTTTCTTAAACTGTGTTAATATAAATGAGAATTGCAACCATATGACTAAAAAGAGCGTGTTAAGTAAATAACTTAATGTGGCCAACTTTCATTGGATACTAGTCTATTTCCAACTCTACCTTTTAAAGCCCCCATAAATGTTCTATTAGAAGCTCCTCCTATTTGGTTACCATTCCCCAATGGTGAGCTCCTTTGCATTAATGGCAACACATCATCCCTTTGCCCCCATCCCTTAGCCTAAAGGGCCTCATGTGCCCTCTGTGTGTGTGTTACTCATAAATATATGTGTGCATCACGTGGGTTCAAAATAAAGTAATTAAAAATACTATTTTTATACATTTTTTTACATACAAAAGGGTGTAATGTGAAGGGGTTGTTTACAGATTTAATAGAAAAGGGTAATGATTTATTCAAGAAAAATTCACGGATAAGGATATTTATAAATAGTCCTTGAACGCACATGATGTAGAGGATATATATATATTTATATTTATATTTATAGTAACTTTCCCAAGGTGTGGGTGTGTATGTGTTCTTTTTGCCTCTCTCTCACACCCCACACACAAAGTAATTATATTAGCTACCATTTATGAAGGTATTCTCTTCTCTCTCTCTCCCTCCCCACCTTCTCTCTCTCTCTACACACACACACACGCACACACACACACACACAAATGTAATTAGGTTGGTTACACACCAACTACCAGATGCCCACTTTGCAAGTCTTAACCAATCAAAGTACTTCTTTAGGGTGTAGTCCTTTAGACACCGAAGAGGACATGGCATGTTTACTTGCTAAACAAGTGAACTCCCCATCCATTTTTGGATAGAGAGTCTCCCCTACCTAGTTTGTAAACTGATGGACAAGGGTGCATTTTTTGTATGTGCAATCAATCAAAAAAATGGTAAATTGATCATTTTTCACATTTTATAAAATGTGTCCTTTTGGTGTGCAAAGGCTTTGTGCCTATGTCTATGTCTTGTTTCAAAAATTGCATGCCCACACTCTAGGTAAGGGTTGGGTGTCCATCATTTGGCGTGTAACCACCCTTATGTTAGCTACCCTTTATGAAGGTTCTGTGTGTGTGTGTGTATGCATGTGGGCGTGTGTGCTTTGCTTGCCATGCATGCTGCATGTACCTCCCCTTGCTAGTTGTGCCCACCCTCTTCTAAGCATTTCAATTGCCATTGCCCCCTCTCTCTCATTTTGCACCTTCCCACCCACCTCCCTTTCACCGTTCATCTAGCCATTGCAGTGTCTCTCTCCTCCACAAAGTTACATGGCAACAATAGGCACCTGTCACGATGATAAGATTGTGTATCAATGCTCTGGCAAGGTAGAGTGCCCTAGATTCTTCCATGGAGAATTGTTATTTATCATTGCTATCATTAGTAATGTTATAATGATGGAGGCAAGGCTAAATAAATATTTGACTACTGGTGTACATGGAAGCAAGGACAAGCCCTGTCCTTCATGGTCCAAAATAGTAAGTTAATATAAGGGCATGCAAATGAGATATGAGAAATTGAAATTATCTAAACATGCGCAAGTTAGAGATATAAGTCCACATGTTAAAATGACATTATTGCCAGAGGACCTTTTGAGCAAACATACCAAAAAATTTATATTAAGATTATATAATCCGACAAAAAGATGAAAATCTTTGTCTTCTTGATAGTACTTGCAACAAAAAATGTAAAAGACTTTGTAGCTAGAAGGAATCAACCTCGACTCTTGGGTCATGGCTAAGGGATGTTGTGGTGTTACCAATAAAACATAAGCCCATATTTCATTTCTTTACATCATTAACAATTTTAGATATGTAGAATATGGTCGACATTTCCAAAAGACCAAATTCTAATTGGCATGGTGGATCTCCTATTAATAGGACCTGCAAAGGTGCCCATGCCATGGATCCCTTGAAAACCATACAATGTGTAAATGTGAGGAGTAAAACCCATGCATAAATGTACCCTTAGCCAATTGTAGGAGCCCAAGGAGGAGACATGTGTCACATTTGTATCATCTTTATTAGGAAGAGAGAGCCAACAATAGCATGAGTTGCCAGTGGCCCCTCAAGCTGGTGGCCAGCCTCCCACACATGGATGTACTGGTCAGAGCTATTGAAGTAGAGGTCCATGTGTCCAGTGTCATGGACCTCAAGCGAACACGACCTTGTAACCATCATGATGGCATTGGCCATGTCACTAGGGGTCCATCATGATCGCATTGGTCGTATCATCCTACATAAGTAGCACATGCTATGGAGGCTCCAAACCTTGATGCACATGACATACATTCATGCATGTGTTGCAAATATTATTTCTAAAAAATTGGAGAATGCATTAGTTTAGGTGCACCTATGCTACAAAAAATAGGTTTTGAAATGACCAATCAAGATTATGAAGAGAAAAAAAATGGTATAGCTATATTTCTTCTATGCCTGTCATGCCACTATGCAGACACAGTGTGAAAAACTCTAGAGTACATCATCATCATACTTTATTATTAATGTAGAGAGTCAATGCCATATTAGCCATTAGTGTCACTGTCCATAGTATGGACGGCTCAAAAATACTAGAATTTTGGACAAGTTTAGGCTATCTTTGATATTTTGGATATTATTTCTTATAAATATCCTAAAAAGCTATGGAAACTTCTAAAATAGGGTGGCATGCAAAAAGCAAGTTGCTTTTTCAACTAGTTTTGGAGATTTCATGCAAAAAGAAGGATTGGCAAAATCGTGTGCGTCACAATCGCAATTTACATGCAGCAAATAACACTCTGAACTGGGAGAAGGAGTGATCTGGGAGATTTTTGATCAGGTGTTCTAGGGTTTTACACCCCTTTTGGAGCCAACAGAACTATCAGATGTGTGGTCTGAGCAGTAGAGAAGAAGTTAATGTTTGATGCACGTTTTTGGGTCTACAAGGGAGCTCCAGGAGATCTAATGCTTGGAGATTGCTTCTGAGTAGTAGCAGACATGGAATTTATGGTTCTATCAATACACAGTACTTTGATTCATTATGCTTTATATTTATCATGTGTACCTCTTATCTATTCTTTTTCTTCTCTTCTATCTCCTATTCTCTACTTCCTTCTATCTCTGATCCCTGGTGGATATGACCTTTCGACTAAAACCCCTCCGACATTGGTGAACTCGATGTGAAAGGTCATTAGAATGAAAGACAAGATGGGAGAACCTTTGAGCACAATTTCTAGTGATGTTTTGCAATAGTTAGTGCTGAATATGAACATGCTTATGTAGGTACAACAATAACAAGTGATGCAAGCTTTTGCTCAAATAGAAACTGTTGTGATGAATGCTCTGCAAAGCAGTAGAGTGTGAGATGAAGTTGTTCAATGGCAGGAATGTATCTGCATATGTGCATACCTATGCTCAAAAGATGGAATTCTTTGGGGGGTTGGCTCAACTCGCATGGAGCCAGTATTTTGTACGGGTTACTGTACATGAATTAAAAGTGCGAATTACTAAATTATACATGTAGGATGCTAACTAGGTAGCTTTCAAGAAGACACTCAGGGAAGAATTTTACATTGAAGACACCAATTTGATTACACACAAGACTTTCCAGGAGTGGGTTCTACAACCCAATAAGAGTCTTGTGGCTACATAATTATTAAGAGAATTTGAAATTTGATTTGAGTAGTTAGATCTTGTAGAACAGCAAGCTCTTGCAAGTCAGAAAAATTAATTGTTTCTATAAGCAGTAGATCCTGAGCTTCAAGAGAAGCTTGATAATTTGTTAGAGGATTGAACTACAGAGACATGTCCTTAAATAGAGTGGGGCATGTTAAGGAAGTTGTTACTGCACTGATCAAAAGCATAGAAGAAGAGAAATATTGCATGTCTCTAGCTTACCCACTATTATGGGCAAAACAGTTGATGTATCCAGTAAGCCACCCACTTTTTTGGTGGTTGTACGTGCTGTTCCCATTGTTAGGGAAGATGTATTAGATGAATTGGTCAGAGGCATGTGAGATCTTCAGTTGAAGGTTGCAAAGTTGGATTAAAAAGGACAAGAGGAAAGGGGACGAGCAGTAGCCCCTAAACCAAGGAAAAGATGTATGTGGTGTGATAGTTTGCTTCATGAGAGAAAGGATTGTGGTGCTTATGAGGAGGCCTTGGCATGACAACTCATCTCTTGGAAATATGGCAAGATCCATGCACAAGAAATGTGATTTCCTTTTGCTTTGAATTTTGGAAAGGGAGGTATGCAGAAGTTGTTGGAAGACTTGGCTATTTGAAATGCTTATGTGACTGTACATGCTTCTACTTTTGGTCTACAGTTGGATAGAATGCTTGACCAAGTGATGGTTGGTCCAAAGACTACAATATGGACACATGCTTTGCATGCAATTGAAAAGACAAAAAAGTACTGATAGTGAAATGTCTCATGCAAGGCAAGACATTCGTGACATAACTGGTTGGGAATCACCGATAGATGCATATTCAGTGTATGCATATTTAGCAAAGGTGCAAAACACGGATGTACTTGTGGAAGAGAAATTAAAGAGATTTTCATTAAGCACTATTGTAATGTGGGGCTACAATAGTGCTATTCAAAGGATGTACTTGCCTCTTGATGGAATGAAGCATGTATTTACTATTGGTTATTCTCAGTTTACAACAAACAGTTAATGTTGGTTTAAGCCTATGATGGAAGCTATGTGCAAGGCTGAACACATATCTATGAAACATGCTACTAAGAGACCGAGAGCATGGAAAACTAAAGGACTAGGCATGGAAAAGAATTTGCATTTTAGCCAAGTGAAAGAGGTTGTGTGGATCCAAATGTTGTCTCTCCTATGGTAATATTTATTGTGCCACATGTACCATGGAACTTGAGGCCTATTCCAATGCCTAAAGCTTACTTGCCAAAGCTAATGGATTTGCTAAATGAAACGATTTGCATGAAGATCTTGGAGCCCTCTTCAGCTCCGTACTCAAATCGTTTTTTTATTGTACCCAAAAATAATGGGGCTTTGAGATTTATTCAGGACATGCTGCTGGTTAATAAAGTGACCACAAGAAATGTGGGTGTGGTTGATAAATTTGCATAGGCTTTTGTAGGTAGAGCGATCCATTCTTTGGGTGATCTTTACTTAGCGTATGATTAGTTTCAAAAACTTGTAGTTGATGCCAGGAGGCATATGCCACGGTGGATTCCGTGAGGTTTTACGGTGGATTTCGTAAACTTTGATGACCGGGGCTCATACACAAAGTGGATTCTTTGTGCGAGAAGTTGATGGGGACGTCTGTCCTTTTCGGGTGTTTCATTAATTTAGTGTGTACATGGGTGATTCCATAGCAGGTGATTCCGCAAAATGCATATTAAATTAATAAACGTTTATGAGTTTAGAGTGCGCACTCGTAATAAATTAAGGTTAGGATTTATTTCTAACCAGTTGATTTATTTATGTAGCTGAAGACTGCTAGGTATTCACTTTTGTCGGTTTAATTGTATTATTTTACTAACGATTGTGAATGCTTCAGTTGATGTGTAGAGATAGCAGCAGTGGCGGAGGAAAGCATTGGAGTCTAGCCAGTATTCGACCTATGGATTATATTTTGATAGGTGCCACGCCTATATTTTGTCATGTCTATTGAGGCATCGATTATTTATTATTATTTTGTATGGGTCTATGCGCACGGATATGTTATTTCTATTTGGACATTGTGTTGGGCGTGCCAGACTCTATGGGCATCGTCCATTAGCTTTATTTGCTATTTTTGTAAAAGCAAACTCAAAAGCTAAAAGCTTGTCATATTTTTGTAAATTGGGCTATTATTGAGTATGAAGATGGAAATATACATAAAATACATGCTTTGTGAAGCGCTCACACAAGGCATGGGGGGAGATTGAACCCAATTGGTCTCTTGCTCTTATCGTTCATGCTTTTTACATTGTATTTTGTGCAAAAAGGTAGAGTTCATTGTTCTTGGGGACCTTCCGGGATTCACTACGTGAGCATACTGCGACCGATCTGCGCATCAATGGTATCAGAGCGGAGCTGAGATCAAGAGCTTCCAATCGCTACCCATCTCGTGCGAAGGCAGAGCTCCTGGAACGATCGGGCTCTACAGTCAATCTCGTCGCGAACCGTCGATACATGTAGACTTATGGCGATCAAGAACCCCTATTTCTGTTATCAGATCGCGAAGGACCAGGCAATACAGGCGGAGGACCACTCCCTCATCTCCATAAACAATTCGTGGATATACAGTAAGGAACCTCCATATCTAACTTCTTCAAAAGCTTAGTATTAAAGCTTAAAAGCTTAAAGGAAGCTTCATAAGCTTCAAAAATTGTCATCGAGGTGTAAGAGGAGGTCTGATTTTTCCGCGTGGCGGGAAAAAACGGCCCCCCCCCTCACGATTGCGCCGTTTACTTATTCAAAAGCCCCCCCTTATCAAGCTTAATCTATTAAGCTTAATTCCTTAAGCTTAATCAAGTCAGACAAGACAAGCAAGTCAACAACTCCAGGTCCTGCACTCCAGAAATCAAGTTCTACAAGTCAACTGTGATCAAGTTCTGCAAGTTCACTAAGTCGGCTAAGTCTGCAACTCTGCAAGTCACCTAAGTCTGCAACTCTACAAGTCAGACTAGTCAACTGGAGTCAGAACTGACTTGTGCTCAAAACTCCTAGAAGGGCTGTTCCTGCGCAGAAACTCTGAACTGCAAAGTTGTTTGTTGGAAGGTATTCTACCCATACGCAGGTTCGCTGAAGCATTTTCAGCATACGAAGAAGGAAATATCGCAAATTTTCTGAAGATTGAGAAAGAAATACCCAAAAACACATAGCCTTGTAACCCCGAATTTGAGCTACGCTCATCCCGCTAACATGATTTTGAGTGAGAAAGGTCTTTTGAGTTTTACAGGATGACGGAACCACATATGGATGATCCTATGGCTGAAGATGACCTACCTGAGCCTACGATGGAGTAAAAGCTGGACTTAATCATGATGCAATTGGAAGAAGAACAAAGGGCTAGGCAAGCATTGCAAGCGCAATTGGCAAAATTACAAAGAGCGTCTACCGACAAAGAAGAACCTCAAGCTGAAGATTTGATTCGACGTATCATCGACGCCACTCTTGAAGCTCAAACCATTCGCAAGGAATCAAAGATAAGTAAACAAAGTTTCAAATTTCGCACTTTCAATGGCATACCAGAATGAAAGACTGTTTTATCATTCATTAACCAGTTTGATGACTATTTCCATGAGGAAACTTATCCAGAAAAAGATAAAATCAAGTGTGTTACTAATCATTTGGTAGATAGAGTATCACTTTGGTGGACTGTCGTACGCAAGAGCATAGAATGTCCTGCTACTTGGGAAGATTTCAAGAAGAAGTTTATGCAGAATTTCCTTCCACCGCAATTTCATGAGAAGGCTATCAAGGAATGGGATCTACTTCAACAACGGGATCGTGAGCCTATACCACAGTATACATAACGTTTTTGGAATGCACTCTTACAGCTACGCATGCTTGAAGACGTACCAGAGATGACACATAAGCGGAAGTATATGTCTGGACTCCTTGGACATTACTACGCTGAAGTGAACATGTTCAAGCCTGCTACTCTTGAAGACGCCATTTCACTAGCTCACGACACTGAAGATAAGTTACGTGGTAGAGACAGACGACCACAGCAATTCCAAGCCAATGGTAATTATGGATCTAAATAATTCAATTCCAATTTTAGAAGATTTAATCCAGGTCGTTTCTCTTCATCATCTTTCCGCAAGAATTGGGCTAAACCACCTGCATTACCATCCAATGTCAATCCAAATCCTAAGCCTATTCCACAGCCAAATCCAAATGTACCTAGACTTCCCGCCATTGCAAATAATGTAACCAAAGCCAAGCCAATAGTATGCTATAAATGTCACCAGCCTGGACATCTCGCAGCAAATTGTCATTCAAAGAAGCCACCAGCTCATATCAACTATCTTGGAGCCATGGACGAAGACGAACATGAGGATATGCATGATTTCACTGAAGATGAGGACGACACTACTACTACTTCTGATACTTTACCAGGTATGCCTACTCCACATTCATTATTGACTATGAAATGTTTGGTGCATGGAAAGGAAAAGACTATTTTGCATGATGACGGTAGTATCATGATTTTATTTCAGCAAAATTGGTAAAAGAATTGAAATTACAGACTGTACCTACGCATTATCGCATAAAAGCTACATTTTTAGGCACTAGGTATAATGGTACACAGAAAGTGTAAGATTTAGAGATTCAAATTGGTTCATACATTGAAAGAAGAAATTTCTTAGTTGTTCCATTACAGTCGAGTGACATTATTCTAGGAATGCCTTGGCGACACCAGCATAACCCAGATATAGATTATTCCACACACACAATGAATATTAATTTTCAAGGAAAATCTATTACATTATATGGTATGCATGCATCTAATGTTTTTCCACTGCTTTCGCATACTCAAGCAAAACGTGCATTATGCAAGAGTAGTAAATCATATCTCATTTGGGTGAATGAATTGCAAGTAAAGGAAAATCATATGCACCCTAGGCATAAGGAATTTCTTGCATAATTTAAGGACTGTTTTGCAGAAGACCTACCAACAGGTTTACCTCCTTCACGACCAGAAGACCATAAGATAGATTTGATCCCTGGCACACAACCACCTTGCAAAGCACCATATAGGCACAACCAGATAGAGCAAAAAGAAATCCAGAGTCAAGTTGAAGAATTACTAAATAGAGGTTTGATTTGATCTAGCAGTTCTCCATTCAGTGCACCTGTATTGTTAGTCAAGAAAAAGAATAATACCTATCGTATGTGTATTGACTACCGAGCTTTAAATAAGATCACTGCAAAGAATAGGTATCCTATTCCTAGAGTTGATGACCTTATGGACAAATTGCAAGGATCTTCTATATTTAGTAAAATTGACCTTAAGTCTGGTTATCATCAGGTGAGGCTAGATAAATCTAACATATTCAAGACTGCATTCTGAACACAGTTTGGTCATTATGAATTCTTAGTCATGCCATTCGGATTGACTAATGCACCTGCTACCTTTAGTAGAATGATGAACCGTATCTTTCTGAAATATCAATATTGTGTAATTGTTTTCTTTGATGATATTTTGGTGTTTAGTCAAAATGAGAAAGAACATTATGAGCATTTGTCATTGGTTTTTCAGTTATTGAAAGAAAATCAACTGTTTGCAAATCCTGAAAAGAGTGAATTCTTTAATACATAAATTGAGTATTTAGGTCATATTGTATCATCTGAAGGAATTAAAGTTGATCCTAAGAAAATTGATGCAATATTGAATTGGCATGTTCCTAAAAACGTGCATGAGTTACGCTCATTCCTTGGTCTTGCTAGTTTCTATAGGAAGTTTGTACATAATTTTTCATTACTTGCTTTACCATTAACCAAACTTCTCAAGAAAGGAATTGTTTATCAATGGACCGAAAATCAACAGAAATCCTTTGACTTACTGAAACATGCATTAACCAATGTCCCTGTTCTACATCTGGTAGTGACCGATGCTAGTGGATCAGGAATAGGAGCCATACTAATGCAAGACAATCATCCTATAGCATATTCTAGTTGTAAGCTGAAACCCTCTGAACTGAAATATTCCACATATGACAAAGAACTATTAGCAGTTGTACAAGCATTAAGACAGTGGAAACACTACTTAATGGGTTCAGAATTTATGATAAAGACCGATCAGCAAAGTATTAGACATTTACTTAGCCAACCCCAAATCTCTGACCGTCATATCAAATGGGCTTCCTTCATTCAAAGTTTTCATCCTATCATTCAATACCAACCTGGAAAAGAAAATGTAGTGGCTGATGCATTGAGTAGAAGACCTGCAATTCATAACATTTCTGTCATATCTTTTGATTCTTTGATTGCTATAAAAGATACATATCACCAAGATATTACTTTTCATTCTGATTGGAATAAATTAGTTCAAAATAATTTCATTCATGTTGATTCATTGTCATATAATGATGGATTTATGTTTTATGAAAAGAGATTGTGTGTTATTATTCCATTCCGATCTTTTGTTTTGAATGAAATTCATTGTCCCCTATATCAAGGTCATAGAGGTATCATATCTACATTACGTATGTTAATTGAAGATTTTTATTGGCCGCATATGGATGCAGATGTATTTAATTTCGTTTCTGAATGTTTGATTTGTCAAAGAGTTAAGAGACATCATGGTAAACAGTATGGATTACTTATGCCTTTGTCTATTCCATCTTAACCTTGGGAACAAATTTCTATGGATTTCATTACTGGTTTACCAAATACTAAATCTAACCATGATATGATTTAGACAGTTGTAGATAGATTTAGTAAACAAGCATATTTCATTCCATGTAAGAAAACTTTAACAGCATCACAGGCATCATAGTTATTTTTGAAAACTGTTTTTACTAACCATGGATTGCCAAAAGTTATCATTTCAGATCGTGATTCTAGATTTTGTAACAATTTTTGGATTACCCTGTTTGCTAATTTAGGCACAAAGATTGATTTCTCATCTGCATTTCATCCAGAAACTAATGGACAAACAGAAGCCACAAACAACACCATTCTAGATCTTTTACGTGCATATACTATCTCTAAACCACAGACATGGGACACTCATTTGCATTTATTATAGTTTGCATATAACAATACACCGCACACATCTACAAAGAAAGCACCGTTTGAAGTCATTTATGGATATAGATTATCTACACCTGTTGTATCTTTGTCTAATAGAATTCAGAGTGCTGATGATATTGCTACTATGCATAACAGTATTTTTGATGAGGTTAAAGATATGATTGCTAAAGCCCAGCAATCATATACCAAACAAGCCAACAAGAAAAGACAAGCCATGAATTTCAAAGTTGATGATTATGTTTGGCTAAGAATAGAAAAACATAGACTACAAAGTGTAGATAAACATCCAGTTGTCAAACTAGCTCCTAGATTTTATGGACCATTTAGAATCATTCATAAAATTAATGCCAATGCATTCAAGTTAGAATTACCATCTCATCGGAAAATTCACAATACATTTCATATTAGTTTATTGAGACCATTTAGAGGCCAATTACCTGTCCACCCTGTTTATGAAAACCCACCTTTATTAGAGGAAGAGACTGAAATACTTGAACCAGAAGCTATCATAGACATTGACTTTATGACCACTAGAACTGGCTGAAGGTATTCTAGATATCTCGTTAAATTTAAGAACCATCCTGTAGAGGAAGCACAATGGATGCACGCTAGAGACTTAAATGCTTTCCCCACTCTGTTAGCTCCACATTGAGCTAATAGCAATTGAGGTCAATTGCTATCCCACCTCAGGGGTATGATGCCAGGAGGCGTATGCCACGGTGGATTTCGTGAGGTTTTACGGTGGATTCCGTAAACTTTGATGACCGAGGCTCATACACAAAGTGGATTCTTTGTGCGAGAAGTTGATGGGGACGCCTGTCCTTTTCGGGCGTTTCATTAATTTAGTGTGTACATGGGTGATTCCATAGCGGGTGATTCCGCAAAATGCATATTAAATTAATAAACGTTTATGAGTTTAGAGTGCGCACTCATAATAAATTAAGGTTAGGATTTATTTCTAACCAGTTGATTTATTTATGTAGCTGAAGACTGCTAGGTATTCACTTTTGTCGGTTTAATTGTATTATTTTACTAACGATTGTGAATGCTTCAGTTGATGTGTAGAGATAGCAGCAGTGGCGGAGGAAAGCATTGGAGTCTAGCCAGTATTTGACCTATGGATTATATTTTGATAGGTGCCACGCCTATATTTTGTCATGTCTATTGAGGCATCGATTATTTATTATTATTTTGTATGGGTCTATGCGCACAGATATGTTATTTCTATTTGGACATTGTGTTGGGCGTGCCAGACTCTATGGGCACCGTCCATTAGCTTTATTTGCTATTTTTGTAAAAGCAAAATCAAAAGCTAAAAGCTTGTCATATTTTTGTAAATTGGGCTATTATTGAGCATGAAGATGGAAATATACATAAAATACATGCTTTGTGAAGCACTCACACAAGGCATGGGGGGAGATTGAACCCAATTGGTCTCTTGCTCTTGTCGTTCATGCTTTTTACATTGTATTTTGTGCAAAAAGGTAGAGTTCATTGTTCTTGGGGACCTTCCGGGATTCACTACGTGAGCATACTGCGACCGATCTGTGCACCAGTAGTTGAGAGCAGGGATATCACAATCATGAAGACTCCCTTGGGGTTAGTACGGATGTGTACTCTCCCGCATGGTGCAACAAACTCAATGGCACACATGACAAATGCTATGAATAGGGTACTCATAGGGATTTTGCAACACAATTGACAATGCCCTTCTTAGATGATGTTCCAATCAAAGGGTGTGCAGTGGATGAAAATAATGAAGAGATGGATGCTCATGGGTGTAGACAGTTTGTTGCAGAACATATTTTTTGATTGTGAAAGGATTTTGATGCATCTAGAAGAGACGCATTTAATTCTTTTTGGACAAAAGTCAATCTTTGGAGTTGAAGAGGTTTTTATTGTTGGGCATATGTGTGGGCCCTATGGGCGAAGACCATCACTAGAAAAAATAGATGGGATTGATAGAATACAAGATGTATGCATGAATGTGTATGAGATGCACAGATTATTGGGTGCATGTGTGCTTTATTTGATATGGATCTCTCACTTTGCACATGTAGCTGATGCTCTATATCACCTCTTGAGGAAAGGTCAGAGGTTTCACTAGAAAAGGAAACATCAAAAAAGCAATGAAGAAATTGATGCAGCCCTTGAAATCTACTCCTACATTGAGAAAGGATGATTATTCACATGGAAAGCCTATCATTATTTCTGTTGATATTACGAGCCCAATTAGGATTGGATGGGCAATTGGGCAAGATGATGAGGAAGTGCAAAGATATATAGTTCGCTTCAGTGCTAAAGTATTGACTAAACAACAGAGAAGGTATTCACAAGTAAAAAGAGAACTATGGTGAATTGTGATAGCCTTAAATGTGGTATAATTACTAATCTGGTCCCTACACTGCATTCATATTCTAGGAGTGCTATTGAATTGGCTAAGGATCTCGATTTTCCATGGGAAGACAAAGCAAATTGAGGTGCATTACCACTTTATGAGATAGATTATTGAGGATAAGTCCATTGGGCTTGTCAAGATCTCAACTAACCAAAATCTTGCTGATCTGCTCACTCAAAGTCTCTCATGAATACTTTACCTTTTTTGTACTCTCTACATTTGTACTTTACACTTTTCATATTCTCTCCTCAATAGAGGCACATTCACGTTTAAGTGGGAGATTGTTGGGGATAAAGGCACTTGTGTCTATGCCGCCCGTGTATTCACTACACTTATAGTACATGCACATATATACATTGCAAGTGGTAGATGTCCATTATTGTCACTTCATTCCTTATTCTTTTAGTGACTAGTGAATAAGGGAAGGCTAGTCACACATTGTGATTGTTGGACTCTCTTGCTCCATCCACCATAGCTCATACCTCCCTTGCTTCAGCTTGGGCCCGTGCTCCCACTTGAACTTCTCTCTTCACTCATGAGACAAGATAGGAGAGGTTGAAGAATCAATATAAAACCAAAAGATAATGAATAAACACTTAAAGAAGACTCTATAAATTGTAGTAGCACACACATATTATAGACTCTGCGCCCAAGGTGATGGCTCAAACAAAACTATGTCGAGAGGATAGCTTGACCACATTATGCAACTTGTAATCTCCTTACTAGTTCCCCATTAAAACTTTGTGAAAAAGATTCTATTCTAGTAGTAAAAATCTTCCAATTTAACTCCTATAGTAGTAGGTATCTCTTTATGCAAAATTTTCCTAAATTATACTCCTGAGTAAGCCTTTTTGGGCTTAAGGCACCTAGGAGGTGGTAGGTTTACTTTAACTCTATGTAGTACAATAGTAGATCACTTCTATGATTGCCTAGAACTTTATATATCAATCTATGCATCTTATATAGAAGTTCATTGCCTTTCTTTCCATGCTAAAAACGTAGGCTTTTACCTTCTATGCCTTGCATTTTGCTTTTTCATGTTTTTGTTTTTGTTTTTTATGTAGGCATTGAGCCTAGTTGCAACTTGTTTCAGTCATAAGTTTGCCATGCAAACTTTGAACAGGCTTTTGCAATTACTTAAAATCATCAAAATCAACATGATCGATAAGCCAATGTGGGCAAAATTGCGAAAATCCATTGAGGATAGTCTAAAATGATACCTTTTACAAGGTACATTACTTTTTGACATTTTTGGGCTTGGACACCTTATACCACTTAAGATAACTCCTTGCATGTATCAGAATCCACCCAAACAATAAGTTATTCAAATTTAATAATGGATATTCATATTGTTTTGGAGACTAGTTCTAAACCTAGAAAAACTTGTTTGCAGCTTGATTAAATCTTCCATAGGGATATCTAAAATGCTTGTATAGGCATCTTTTCCTTATTTTTCCTTCACTCAACATGTAGCCACACGACAATGAAAATGCATATAATGCTAGCATGGCCATGCACCTATATCTATCACTTGTCTTTAAGGACATGTTGCTGTCATTGAAGGGAGATTCCTCTGCATTAGCAGAGACACAGTGACAACCATCATTGGTAGTAGCAACATTGACATCCTTCCATGTGGGTGAAGTGAAAAGGTGAGAGAAGGGATTGAAGACTATATTCTATTGCTCATCACCTACACCTCCCCTAAAGCCACCAGTGTTGCCAAGTCCCATGACACACCCTTTGGCCTAGTTGACCATGTCAAAGTTGATGGCACCCGTTGGCCTTGTTGACCACACATAAATTTTTTGGTAGTGAGAAGAAGGAGGGTGCCTCCACATGGTTCTATTGGTCCCATTTCTAGTGCATCATGCACATTGCCTCCCTCTTGACTGACTTCTCCACCATTGCTCTCATGGCAAGCCCCTACACAACACCTTGTGTATTAGCCTCTTGCTTTAGGGGAGTGTTGTTGGCCACCATGCTTGATCCCACGTGACTGCTTTCTAGTTCTATAGACACATTACCTATGCCATTGAGAGCAAATTTTAAAAATGGAATTTAAGTGCAAAAAGACATCGAGACTCGTAAAAGAGGCATTTTTAGTGCAAAATGAAACGGTTGTGGATCAAGGAGCCGGAGAATCAGAGTTCATTTGACTCCCCATTTAATGGCCGCAAGGTTAGGCATCATGAAGTAGTTATCAGATTTGGAAGTTGAAAAGCATGTGATGGAAGCTAGTGCGATAGATTTTGATACCAAAAAGCAACCCATCTAGTTGGATCATACTTTGAAGATCATTGGCCCCCTTAACTGAGCCGAAACAACTTTGGGTCAAGTGAGAAAAGGCTAAAATGAGCCAGATAATTTAAAGCTTGTAATTAAACTTGAAGAAGAGGCTAAAAGCCACAAAATGAAATGACATGGGGGGGAGAGGGGGCACATTTTTTTCGGTGCCTCCTCCATCCCCCCCAAAAATGTCATTTTCGGGCTTGCAATCATTCTCTTCCTGCTCGTGGGCCTTGAATGCTTCAATTTTTTGCTCTTCAATGCTTCGATCTGTGCAGGGAATGATGTAGTATTTAGCAAAATCAATTTTCAATATTTCTCTCTCCTCTTTCTCTCTCTCTCTCTCTCTCTCTCTCTCTCTCTCTCAATGTGGTTCATATGGGCTGAGAGAATGAGGAGGAATGGGTGTTGGTTTGCAATGACGAAATGCAAGGAATAGATCAAGAAAGCACCAAGGAAGTGTCAATGGTTGTAAACGAGTGTCAGTGGCTTCTCGTTTTCAAAATATGATGCGTGAATATGCAAAATTTTGAGTGAGTGATTGTTATTTAATTTTAATGATGAATCATCAGTGCATATGATGAGAAAATGATTGCAAATGATTGAAACATGTTTGCTAATGTGTGCAATTTCAAAAATTCATTCATTTTTCTTTTTATATATTAAAAAAATAAAAGTGCAAATCTCAAAACCTAGAATTTAATGAAAAATTGGGTTGTTTTTGGATTTTAGGGGTTCAAATGATGTTCATATGGCATGAAAATCATTATATTGATGGATTACACTTCTCATAAGTCATAAAAATAAAAAAAGTAAAAGTAAAAAATAAAACAAATGACAAAATTTAGATTAAAATAGTTTATATTGAAATAAAAGCATGAGGGTTTGCCTCAGTTTGCCTTTATTTATTGTTAAAGTGCGTTCTTTAGAGTTTGTTTCTATGAAAATTTGTCACAAAATCTCCTTTCATTTGCACAATCAATCTAAATATAAACGGTAGGGGGTGTGGGACTAAAATGGAAATATATTTGATTAAGGTGCTAGTTTCTTTGCATATTTTAGCATGTAGGATGGAGTTCATATAAGTTTTAAGAGGTTCAGTAGCACGCATGAAAAGATTGTTCGTGCACTTCACCTTCGCTGGCTTTTAAGTTAAGTTGTTTGAGCATGAAATGCCATATATTTTGCATGTGCAATTTAAACATGGTATCAAAATATAAATTCATGGATGCATGGCAATTGTATATTTAGGTGATGACCAACATTGAGAATGTAAGATTCCCCTTTGCTGTAGGTTGGTTTTGATATCATCGGAAAAATGATCAAGTGAGGAATATATATAGTCTCCTAGATTGTTACGTTTATATTATGAGAGGACTCTATTATGTTCCTATTCTATGAGTAAGATGCCACATCCTAGGGCCAATCCCCGGGGTGTAGGAGAGCCATAGGGGCCACAAAAATATGATGGGGGGAGCTCTTTATGTATGTGAATCAGGGTGCTAGCCACTTGTATGTTTGGGCACTCCCTCTGTGGAGTTGAGGGGAAGGGAAAAACCATTGCATTGCAATTGATACAAACACGTTATCTATTTATTTAGTGTATTGTATAGCCTTTAGACACTCCTGGCTATGAGGCCATGAGGGTGGTTCGGTGAGCTTAGGAGGCTCGACTAGAGCCCTAGAGCCAGTGTCAGGCCCGTTTTACATCCCGACAGCCACTTGCCATAATGCCCACATTCTTGTGAGTGGTGCACCCTTGCACACTACACTCACTATATGTCTATTTATTACATGTTACCTTGCATAAAGGCAGAGAGAGAGAGAGAGAGAGAGAGAGAGAGAGAGAGAGAGAGAGAGAGAGAGAGAGAGAGAGAGAGCAGTGAGCATTGAACAACAATTTATTTTCAAATTTCAAATTCGAAATGGCCAAAGTGGTTGAGGGGGTTTGGAAACACCTTGGAGGTTCGGGTGAAATTATGATTGGCTTAACCTATAGTAAAAATAATACAGTATAGATATATGCTTTTTTATTTTCCAAGAATGCCTTTATTTGCTACTATTAGAACTAAGATCTTACAAACTTCTCAAGGTTGGTGAGGAAGCAAAGATGGAATAGTTCTTTAAGAATTGGAGAGAGTAATGAAGAAACAAAAAGAATTTCATGAATTAGAAACAAATGGAAGAAACATGTTTGCATGATTTATTAATAATCCGAACAATCACTTTTGGAGAAAGTTAAATAATTTAAGTGAACTTAGCTAATCAAGCAACACTTGTAACTTCAATAAAAACAAAAATCACACACAATGAAGTTGTAACATGTTGTTGATTGAAAACTCCCAAAAATTTTGTAAACTTTGTTATATTGGACTCAAAGAATGATTAATTAACTAAACTAATAATCATAATAGACATGAGATAATAAAGTAATATGTTTTATTCACCAAGAATTACTCAAGGCCATGTGTTTCCAACCCAAAGAACCACATTTGGAAAAGAGAAGTTCATACTACAAAACTTGACAAAATTTGATTAGGTCAAGATAGAAAATCTTGGAAACACAAATTCAACGGGCAAATAATTAAGAATGTATAGCTTTAACAGATAGACTTATGCAAATTTGTGTATTAAATATGCAAAGGTGTCACATCTTTTTGTATGGTTTGATAAAATCTATACAAAGCATATACACAATAAGTGTGAACAATAGAATCAGAGGTCAATGGTGTGAACAGTCGAGCAAATCAATATGATTTGCACACAAAAATCAAATATAAACTATATGCAAATCAACCACAAATATTGTTAAGAATCTATTGATAGCATGTGTTAGTATAAACCTCAATGGACAACCATAGTATTGTGGAACACATTTTAACAAAGCCTTGTGTATTTCACACCTAGCATTAGGTGATTTTAAAAGCATGCAATGTTGTATTTCTTTATAAAACAGATGTAGACATATTGGATGTAGTGTAAACAAGAATCAAAGGTTAATGGTGTGAACAATCAAAACAAATAGATATGATTTGCATGCAAGAATCAAATATAAACTATATGCAAATCAACTCCAAATACTATTAAGAATCTATTGATAGCATCTGTTAGTGTAAAACCTCAATGGATAACCATAGTATTGTGGGACACATTTCAATAAAGTCTTATGTACACCACACCTACCATTAGACTATTTTAAAATCATAGAATGTTGTATTTTTTTCACAAAACAAGCATAAACACACTATTAGTAACATTTGATTACTAAACTTTGGCATTAAAGTGTTACCAAAGACTTTAATGGAAAGTTGAGACATTAAAATTTATTCATTAACATTGCACATCAACATTAAAAAGTTATAGTTAAGATTGCATCATTGGCATGCCATAGCTACTTTTCTATAATGTAATTCAAAACTTCAAGAACGTGGATCATTATTATAATAAGGTAATATTCAACAAGTCACTCTCCAAACTAAAATAAAATTTAACTTAGCTCAAGGAGTGTGACATGAAATAAGTGTCACTAATTTTTGCAAAACTTATAACATTCACCAGAACAAAAACGTGAACAATAACCCTGAGGCCATGCACAAGGATCCTTGGGCTGCTTTGCGAAGTGGTCATTGTGTAGCAGTTTGCACATTTCACTTGCAATACTCCCTTCTCCAAGCTTGGTTTTCCAAACTAGAACAAAATCACTAATAAGCAATGATGTCATTAATACACACAATGTCATTATATGTTAAAGAAATGTGCATAAGACAAAATTGTCAAATACTTCAAAAGCATAATGCCAAAAACTAAAATTTTAAAGAAACAACTAAATATCAAAATCAAGTAAATTACAAGCTCTATGATCTTCTGAGATTATGCAAGTATCTATATTTTATATTAGCTTCTAAAGTAATATATTTGTTTAGATTCTTTTGGTGCTTCAAATCGATGTTCTTTCTATGCTTTGCAATGGGGTTCAAAAGCACATTGAAAGAGGGTTCATGGGAGGTTGATATAAGGAACATAATCCAAACCTTAAAAGCTTTGGAAACTTAGACTAATACAACATTGAGTGTAAAAAATGCAATCATTAACAAGATCAAACCTAAACTATATCTCCAAAGACCCCTTATTTCATTCTTAAAGTTTTTAGAGACAAACACATTTAGTGGTTATTTCTATTCACATTGAGGGTATCATGGAATGCTGCATATTATCCTCACACATTGAGCCCATCATTTGATGGTGATTTCTATTCACATGAGGCTATTATGGCATGCATGCTATCCTCATACACTAAGCCTACAACCCATTAACTATATTGATCATTACTCTTTCTTCTTCTTGTTCCTCTCTCTCTCTCTCTCTATATATATATATATATATATATATATATATATATATATATATATATATATATATATATATAAGTATGTATATTTTATTAATAATTAGTTGATATATTAATAATTAATGATTAACACCTAATCAATCATACTATTACCTCATTATATATATTCATTTTTATACACATAATCAAGTATACTAAAGTATTAATAATTATAATACAAATATTATAATTATATTTAATTTAAATAATACATGAAGGATAATGATACATAATAATAATTAGTCAAAATAATAATACATGAAGTAATATTGTAAACTCTAATTATATATTAATATATATAGAAAATATATAATATGTATATGAATTAATCTATTTATTAATTATATATATATATCAATTATATATCTTTTATTAATAGTTAATTAATATATAATTATTACAATTTATTATTATACACTACAAAGGCAAGAAGACATCGATTGTCGTTTCTAATGAAAATTGGTGGTGTCGCTATCTACAATGCAAAAAGTGTTGTTGCTAGCGACCCTTTTTGTGACATAGATTGCAACACTATTTGTGATGCAAATAACAATGACATTCTGGGAAAAAACATGACCAAAAATCACAATGAAAATGAGTAAAAGAATAGAGAGAGAGAGAGAGAGAGAGAGAGAGAGAGAGAGAGAGAGAGAGAGAGAGAGAGAGAGAGAGAGAGAGAGAGAGAGAGAGAGAGAGAGAGAGAGAGAGAGAGAGAGAGAGAGAGAGAGAGATGGAGGAAGGGAGAGAAAGAAATAGAAACAAAGAAAGAGAGAAGGGGAAACTGAGAAGCAAAAATATAGAGGGGAGAGAGAAAAAAGGAAATGCAGAGAGGGGGAAGATAGAAAAATAGGAGGAGAGGGAGAGGGGGAGAAACAAGAAGACAGAGAGAAAGAAACAAAGAAAGAGGGGAGGAGAGAGAAAATGAGAGAAGCCAAGAGAAGGGATAGGGGGTGGAGAAATAAAGGGATAGAGAGAGGAGGGAAGAGAGAAAAATAGAGAGATGGAGGGATGGAGAGAAAGAAATAGAAACAAAGAGATGGGGGAGAGAAATAGAAATGTAGAGGGGAGAGCAAAAAATAAAAGAATAGAGGAATGGACGAAAGAAACAAAATCAAAAAAATAAAAATTTAAAACATAAAGAAAGGGAGGGGGAGAGAAACAAAGAGAGAAGGGGAGGGAGAGGGAAATAAAGATGTGAGAAAAGAGGGGGACGAGAGAGATAAAGAGAGAGAGGGAGAGAGAAAAATAGAGAGAGGGAGAGAAACAAAGAGAGAGGGGGGAGAAATAAAGTTGTAAAGGGAGGGAGAGGGGAATATAAAAAAGTAGAGAGAGGGAGAGAGAAACAAAGAAAGAGGAGGGGAGGAAGAGAGAGAAAAATAGAGCTAGGGTGTAGAAACAAAAATAGAGAAAGAAAGAAACAAAAAAATAGAGGGAGGGAGGGAAAGAAACAAAAACAAAAGCAAATTAAAAAAAAAGAGAGGAAGAGAAACAAAGAAAGAGGGGAAGAGAGAGATAAACAGCAAGAGGGGGGAGAGAAACAAAGAGAGAGCATGGGGGAAGAAATAAATATGCGGGGAGAGAGAGAGAGAGAGAGAGAGAGAGAGAGAGAGAGAGAGAGAGAGAGAGAGAGAGAGAGAGAGAGAGAGAGAGAGAGAGAGGTGTTTTACGAAAAAAAAAGAGAGAGAGAGGTGTATTTGTCTCCCATGACATAGAGAAGATGGATAACGATGAGGGCTGTGATGTTCAAGATTGAGAGGCATATCTCAATCAATGTGTTCCATGTCCGTGTATTCAATGCAAGCTTGTAATTCGACAAAAATGTCACTTGTCTATAAATTGCATGCGATGCTTTGGCAAGTTTCAATCAGAAATCATCAATGAAGTGATCTTAGACTTTGAGTTAATGGTGAGCAAAAGTTGCATCGTTCATGCTTTGTTGAAATAAACTTCGATAATATTGAATATGCCCTACAAATGTCCACAAGGAGGTGCTGATCCATCTCAAACAACGCACATATTACGGACCGTAAGAAGAGTTCGTGGCTGTAATATTGGGGATTGTTTAGACCTTTCTCAAATGTGGGAGCATGAGATGGAGACTATGATCGATGCATTACTACCCATAGATACGGGGCCATTTAATCCATTAAGAGAGGAGGCCTCCATACCATTATATGATGGGTGCCAAGTATCTCACTTAAGGATGCTCCTTGCACTCCTAAGTATACATGCAAAGTACAAATAGAGTGATGCAAGTGTAACCAAGTTGTTTAGGTATAGACTACACTCAAATACCTTGATGCATAAATAAGGACAAATTTTTATTTTTTCAAAGGTGTTTAGATTTTTTTCGAGCTACTAAAATGTCACATACTATCATTTGAAAACACAATGTCCGAGTCTTGTGATGATATGCGATAATTGTTGTGGAAGCTCGATATGGATTATAGCAACATTCATGTATATGCTAATGATTGTGTGCTCTTTCGAGGAGAATATGAGTCCATGGAAACATATATGAAGTGTGGTGCTCATAAGTATCACCATGACCTATAGGGACAAACCATCCCTGAGAAGATTCTCAAACACTTTCCACTTATACCACACATCCATCACATGTTTCACATAGTAGGCATGGCAAGTTTGATAATGTGGCATGCGCAAAATAGGTCCACAAATAGAATCTAGTGAATATCAGTAGACTCACAAGCATGGGGTCACATTAACTCCGCCTTTCCAAGCTTTGCACGAGAATTAAGAAATCTTTGGCTTGGTCTTGCTATGGATGGCATAAATCCATTTGCGACTTCTTAAAATTTGTGGCAAAGAGTCCATAATAATAATTATAAAACTTCTAACATGGAAGGTAAAGTGGCATCATTCTTAGTAGTGTTAGCAGCCATACTAACAACAAGAGCTCGTGACAAGGAACTTTGTTGAGGTGATTTTGACTTTGAGCTTGTGGGATTCCATGAATTATTTTCTTCTTGAAGAGAAGGTGAAGATCTCAAGGCTATCTGTTTATCTTGGAGCTTCATTCTTTTGTTGGGGCGATCACATTTTCTTGATAGGGAAAGTAGCTCACTATTTTGAATAGCTTGGAATGCTAATATAATGTTTTCTGTGCCCTTTACCTCCTCAAATAAGGTCCATCCCATTGTTTCAAAGAGTATTCTTCATCCTTTTTAATACGAGAAGAAAGAGTAGATTCTCCTAGAGATTTGGCACCCGCTAGTCGCACATTGGGTTGAAATCCAACAAAGGGTGGAGTGAGACTTGCATCGAATTTGCTACATTCGCACATCACAATTTTTTTTTCACTTGAAATGCACATGGAAAGTTGAAAGCTTGATTTCACACTGTGCACAATCAAGAGCACTAATCACAAGGCAATTGCTTTAATTAGAGGACTGTTTGGAATAACAAGGAACTCATACAAGATAACGTAAATTGAACAAACCTACCATTAGGAGAAGACCCCAAGTTTTTGGAGCAAGAGACTTGAGGAGCCAAACCACTTGGAGAAAAAGAGGAACACCACCATTAAGGACTTGACATTGCTTGACCTAATTAACCTAATCGACACCTTAGTGGCTCAAGAAGTTGACTAGCACCAATCACAAAAATGATGAGCTTGACATGGCAGATTTCCTAGTCGATATCCACTAGATGACCAGTTGATATGACTTGCAAACCAAGATGGAGCATCATGGTAGGCCAAACGAGGATATCATTACTGACCTTGAGGAAGAGTGGAAATAGGCAAGGAAAGTATTGCAAGGCATAGCTGCTTACAATCAAGAATAGGGAGCACAAAGGCTAAGGCAAGAAATAGAAATGTGAGAGGCCTAGCACATCTTAGCGCTTGCTAACTGCAATAGGACAAAACACAATGTAGAGAGGGAGAGAGCACTAGAAGCCGACCTAACGATGCACCATCCTTGTTTGGCTCCTCTAAATACTCGAGGGTCACAAAGGGTCTATGTAGTCTAGGTATACCTATGGGGTTAATGTTCATCGTGGGAACCGTTGGCTTGATATCATTAGCTGCTGGGAGAGCTAATGGAGCTCCCCTTCCAAAGTAAGGTGGTCTATTTCCCAAGTAGTATAGCTGGTCGTATCATTAGGTGGTCTATTTCTGTGCTTAACCTCCTAGCTCCTTTTGTTCCCCCACTTCACACACTTAGGGCACATCAAGGGTAGTGTATGACTAGGGAGGTCACACTCACCTATGGTTAGACCTGTCTCCCTAAGCTACACCCACCGCACCTCCCCTATGCACGAGCTAGGTCCTCAAGTATGGGACAACACCCCAAGCATGCATGCAACTCCAACTCCAAGTTCCACTGGCAAAAACACAAAGCATTGCATAGTAAGGTAGACACACCTCCTAGACAATGCACTTTCTTTTCCTTTTTAGGTGAATCTGACACCTCGCAACCAACCACCAACTTTGGAGGCCCTGTCAACCGCTCAATCCACTCTTGGCCTCCACATCTCCACCATTTTGAAATGCTTCTTCTCGATATCCAACCCCTACAAGGCCCCATCATCAACCCACATGGCAACCTTTCAACTACCCGATCCTTCATCAGCAGCAGTCCACAAGTGCTATGGGACTAGCACTTGACTAGGAGGGGGGGTAATATTAACCCAGTATAGGATAGAGAAAAAGGAAGCAAAAGAAAATTCAAGAAAATTCAAAAATATGGAAAAGGTGGGACAACAGAAGGAATAGGTGGGGAAAAGGTCAAAAGCACAAGGATAGTCTTAAAAGTTCAAGGAAAATGCAAATGGGAAAAGGCACATTTTAAAATGCAAAAGTGCCCCTAAATTTTTGTAAAGTGCTAGGCTCTCTCTTGTGCAACTTGTAATGTGTAGACAAGCATAGGTGAAGGGACATTGTAAATAGAATAGAATAGGAAAATAGGACCTAGGCAAGATGGCTAATCATGTAAAAAAGGGGATGGGTGCCCAAAAGCAATTAGAGCATATATAAAAGCCAAAAAGTGAATAGAGAAGCTCATTCTTGGTGTGTGGCAAAAAGTGGCTCTCCTCTTCTTCTTGTTCTTACTTGTGCTTGAGAGAGTGAGTGAGGGAACATGAGAGAGTGAGGGAGTGAGTGTATTAGGGTGAGGGACCATGGTGGAGAAGCTCTCCATATTCTCCTCTCTTCCTCTTCTTCCCTCCTTCTTCTCATCTCTTATCTCGCGTGATTATGGAGCATGGAGCTTGAAGGTGGAGGATTGAGGTTGCTTGAGCTCGCATCTCAGATCGTGGAGCTACCAAAAGGTTTGAGAGAGAAGGGTACTCAATCGGGCATGGAGGTAAGCTCATTACACTCATAGGGTAGAGGGTGTGCACAGCTATGTGAGAGCTAGCCACTAGCATTCAACTCAAAACGCTTGAGCAATAAGCAGTCCATGTGGGTCTTGGCAGTCAAGCGAAGAGCTCCCACATATGTGGTAATATTCTTTGCCTATGGAAAATTGTATAAAAATTTTCATACTTTTTCCACATGTCAAAGGTCCACACTAACATTGATCTTTTGTTGCACATATAGAAACATAGCCATCAAGTCACATATAAAAGAATAGTTTGACACATTATAAGTTTATGGCTTCTATTAGATGGCTACTACTTATGTTGGGTATTTTCTTGCTTCTTTGACCCAATTACAACTAAGAGAGTAGTTTCAGACACTTTTTTCAAATGTGAAAATTGAATAGTATTGAATTATACATAAATGTGGACAACTCCTCAAGGGAAATATTCATGAGGTAAAGTGAGCCAACACCCACCTACTATAGACTCATGCAACTTGCAAAGCCTTCTAAAGAAAGTTGGCTCCTACCTCAAAGGCACTCCCTTTTAATCTTTTCAAGAAAATTTCATATTCTCTCAAAGCCCATCTAGGCATTACCTGGAAGTGCACCATACCTAGTCCTCCTCCTATCAAATAGTATCACATTACGGGTATTCTAGATTTCTCACAAAACATAGGCCCTCACTACATTCCAATATTTTTGCTCCTCCTCATTGAACCTCCCTCAGTATCCAAGAAGGGCTTGCTTTGGGCCAAAGAAGTAAGCCAAATAAACTGTATTCATAGTCTTCATAACTTCTGCACAAACCCTCTTCACTTCACGACATGCCCATAAGACATGGAGCTCATCCTCTTCATTTTTTCTACAAAACAAACATAATGTGGATACCTTCTCCTAGTTGTTCCTCCTCTTGGAAGGCAACTTATTCATCAAAGTCTTCCATAATAAGGTATCCAGGCATATCAAAGGTGTCTCTTTCTAGACATATTTGACTTGGCATTCCCAAACATGATTGAAGTCAATGGGAAAGTGGCAATTCTTGTGACTTGTAGCTTTGAAAATCCACATCAAATGACCAATTGAAAAGTCTACTCGTGATTTAACCCATGAAGGATGAGTTTGCAACCAATGAATTTGACTTATCACTAGCTAATAATTGAGTGCACTTTGCCAATTAGGGAGTCTCACTGCTCTAATAGACCTCTCTCTGACTAGTTTTTCTATCTTCCTCATTAATGGATTGGTAATCAAACCAAAAATAAGATGAGCTAATGGACAACTTTGACAAATCGAGTGTTGAAGCTCAAAGGCTCTAGAAAGTATTCCATTCACTAACATTCTAGCAGAAGCATTCGTAAATATGGCACCTTAACCATATTGCAAAATTTAGACCCAAAGCCCAATCAATCCACCACACCTAGGATTAAGTCCTATCAAATGCATTCATAAGTTGTGCCTAGATCCATATTGAGAAGCAAAGCATCTTGGTTTGTTCCTAGCAATATAGTCCATTGCAAATCTGAGGCATCATGGATTTTCCTACCAAAGATGAAGCCATACTATTGGGGGTGTACTACAATAGGGAGGAAATATTTTATACAATTGGCAAGCACTTTGGAAAAGACTTTGTAAAGAATATTGAACATGGTGAGGGGCTGCTAGTGAGAGGATAGGATATTAATTGAGGCCTTATGAATTAATTGTACCAACCTAGTGTTGGTGGTCTCTCTCCCCACATCCCCTTTAGTTTTGGAGTTACCCACTAGCATTGTTAAGTCATTCAAGAATTCCTCTTGCAGTGCCGAATAAAATTCCACTTGAAATCCATTCAAACCAATATATTTTCTCTTACCCATGGATTTCAATACATATATTATTTTCTTCTTCGAGAATGGATGGTTGGGTTGAAGGGAGACCTCAATTGGACTACTTTCATTTCAACATGCAAAAACTTCTCAACTTTGGTTTTCCATTCCTCTAAGCACTTTGGTTCTACTGCAACAATGGTAGCAAGATGCTTTTGGAACAAGTTGGTATTGCCTCGACTATTAACCCCAAGTCAAGATGGTAGAAAAAGGAAGGAAAAAAGAAGAAAAAAACATGGAAAAAGAGCAAAGACACGCAGGTGACCTCCAAAGCTAAGCCGGGGCAAAAAGCGCAATTTCAAAAGAAAGGTGCCTCAAAAAACTTGGAAAACTCTTGTAAAAGAGCGCCAGGCTCCCTCCTGTGCCAATTGTAAAATATTAGATGGGTGTAGGCTAGAGGCATAAGGCTAGAATAGGAAAATGGAAAAAGGACCTTGCCACAATGGCCGGTCATGTAAAAAAGGGATGGGCACCCATGGGGTTTTTAGGGTTTGTATATATAAAGTTTAAAAAGTGAATGGAAGCTCATTCTTTGGTGTGTGGCTAACAAGAGCTCTCTTCTTCTTCTCTTCTCCTCATCTTCTTGCTTGTGTGTGCTCTCGAGAGAGGGAGTGTGAGAGTGTGAGGGAGTGAGTGTGTGAGAGTGAGGGATCAAGAGGATGAAGCTCTTCACCATCTCCTCTTCTCTTCTTCTCTTCTCTTCTCTTTTCTTGCGCGCGCGGCTATGGAGGATGGAGCTTGGAGATGGAGGAGGATTGAGGATGCTTGAGCTCGCATCTAGGATCGTGGAGCTACTGAG
Organism: Lygodium microphyllum; assembly: GCF_053477565.2. Classification (NCBI taxonomy): domain Eukaryota; kingdom Viridiplantae; phylum Streptophyta; class Polypodiopsida; order Schizaeales; family Lygodiaceae; genus Lygodium; species Lygodium microphyllum. Next base: position 66,259,033 of record NC_141144.1, on the reverse strand, counting down.
GTGCATGAGAGAGGAGGAACTCGTATCGGCATCAAGGTAAGCTCACTACACTCATAGGATCGACGGCGTGTCGGCTAGGTGAGAGATAGCCATTAGTGCTCGGCTTGAAACGCTTGAAACAATAAGCGGTCCATGGGTCTTGGCGGTTGAGCGAAAGCTCCCACATTTTGGTTCCCTTGCTGGGACCAACGGATTCAAGCTTGAGCAATTGTGTGCCTCATATCAAGCATCGAAGTAAGGGATTCATCCCCAAAATGGAGCTTGAGATAGGTAGGAAGTTTGGGTGTTTTTGATCTTCAAAACAAGTAAGTATTTTGGGATATTTTTTTTGTTTGATGATTGGGAAACATGGAGAAATTATTTCAGCTTTTTGCTTTCGATTCTTGTTGCATTTAGCGTAGGTTAGGATTAGGAAATCGACCGGAGAAGGGTAGGGCTTACTATTGCAAAACAGGGCAAAAATCATGCAAAAAATGGTAAAAAGCTCGCTTGTGATGCCTAGGATTGACAAGTGAGTGATTGGGGGCATCAACACCATACCCGAGAAGGGGTACAAGAGCCAAGAGGCCAAGGGAGAGCTCATTTGTGACCATTTTAGAGAGAGAGAGAGAGAGAGAGAGAGAGAGAGAGAGAGAGAGAGAGAGAGAGAGAGAGAGCCATTGCACGATTCTATCCGATCTCACCATCGACGAGCCTACCAATCTATTCAGGTATATGAATCCCTTCCCCTATCCCCCTAGATAGGATTTGGAGGTTTATGCTTGCTATGATTGATTAAATCGCAAGAATCGAGCAAAATCGACCTCTTGTTGTCGCCGTCGTGCCGCGTTCGGTCCATTCGAGCGGCCGCTTCTGGGCCGAGTCCCAGAATCGGCCCTCGGCCCTCTTTCGTTCAGCCCACTCGGCCCGAAACCCTAATCGGCCCTCGGCCCAGAACTACTCGGCCCGTCCAAGTCGACCATTCGAACCATCGACTAATTCGGCCCGGCCCTCGGCCTCGTCCGAGCCATAGGATTCGGCCCTCGGCCATGTGTCATATTCGGCCCTCGGCCCAAGTGCCTTGGCCCGTCTTAGTGACGTTGTTCAAATTGACAATTCGGCCCGTCTGAGTCACGAATTTGACCCTTGGCCGATGTACCTCGGCCCATCCGAGTGACCCACTCGGACCCTGCAATTCGGACCAGCTGGGCCGAGTGTAAATTTTTATCAAATTCTCAGAAATTTGACTTGACTCGACTAGAGCTTGAGAATGCAAACTGTGAAAGTCCTTCTGACGCTCAGAACTTGATTCTGGCACACGAAATAGATGAAATCGTAGGGAGCAACCACTTAGCAGCTTGAAGTAGACAATAGCGAGACCCAGAGACCTAGACGCAAAGCGCTGAGCAGTTAAAACCTGATTGACCAAAAACAAACGAGGCAAGATATTAGAAGAGCCATGAACCCTGTCAAGGCGGCTAGAAAATTGACCAACAAGTCTATCAGGCCTGAAACAAAGCGAGAGTGCGTAAGACGCTTCGAGATTGTTTGCTGCACTTACCTTGAATTTTCGCACTTGAATGCACTTAAGGAAATTGAAAGCCTGATTGAGCATAAGTGCACGAGAAGCGACACGCACACTGAGTGACCATAAATTGAGGATTGTATTCAATAATTGAAGGAACTCACTCAGATAAACCACTCAAGGAACCCACCAGTAGGAGAGGACCCAAGACATAGACAAACCATCAACGTGCGAAGTAGGACCAAGCAAGTGGCGTCAATGACGTGGATTTGACAAATCTACTCAACCTGATCGACAGCTTGGTGGAACTCGACAACACGACTATGGCAGAAGAAGGCTCAGACCATAGGTCTAATGAGAAACTCGACTTGAATGTCTTCTTGGAGGCTATTCAGCAGCTGGTCAGCAACTACGATGCACACGCCCAGTACGAGCACCATGGCAGGATGATAGACGCTATCATCACAGACCTAGAGGAAGAGAGAAAACTAGCCCACAAGGCTTTGCAAAGCATAGTCGAATACAAGAGGGACCAGCAAGCTAGGAGCCAAAGGCAAAGCACGGAGTTGCATGAGGTACATTGAGTGCTGAACTTAGCAGGTAGAAACCGAACAGATCACGAGAGAGCCCTAGAAGGAGACTTGATGTTGAGCGAGCTTCTCATGAAGCGACTGCTAGATAACATGGCAATAGAGCAAAGTGCGGCGGCAGTAGGGACATTGCTACTCGCAGGAATAGGAGCTAACAAAGGCTCAAAGAGCCAGTCTAAAACCCCTATTGTTGCCAAGCAACTCGACAAATACCAACCCCATGACAATCCATACAGCTTTGTAGAGCAGTTCGAGCAAGTCTGTGAAGTCAATGGCCTCAATGGCCTGACTCAATGCTCTCAAGCATTCAGGCTCTGCTTAGATGACAAGGGAAGGATATGGTATACAAGCTTAGATGCCGCAGAACGAGCCAACTTCAGTGGCCTCAAGGATCTCTTCATTAAGAGATTTTCCGAGCCTGGATACTTCGATAATCTGCTAGTACGCTTGATGAACGTCAAGTACAAAGAGAAGGAGGACATTAATGACTACATAACCCACGTGAGGAGTCTCTTCAAGAGAATCCCTATGGGCGAGCAACTGACTGAAATAGCAGTTTCGACTGTATTCATCAACGGAATTTGAGACGAGGAGTTATATAAGGCATTGGCAAGCAAATCGAGCTTGCAGCGAGACGCGCTAGCTAGAGTGTTTGAGGAAGCCATCAGAGTCGATGATCAGCTAAAAGAGCGGAGCTCCAGGAGCTCGCGAACCTAGAAGAGACCAACTCGCGAAGCTTAGAGAGAGCATCAATCTCTAGTGAGCGATCAGTCCCATCATCCCAAGATAAGGGAAGGCCACCGAGACGAACCAAGACTTGGCTGATGTAAAGATGGAGTTAGCCAAGTTGCAAGACATGTTGAGACGACCAACGCGTCCACACGTCCAATGCGTGTACTGTGGCAGAAACCACTTGCCAACTGAGTGTCAAGACCCTAGGTCAAGACCTTGTGCTAACTGCGGTAGGTTCGGTCATGACGTTGCGCATTGTAGATTACCAAGAAGACTTCTGTACTCGCAACCCTACGGCCAGCCTTACCTAGCGAACAGGCCGCAGCCATTCTTTGGTAGGGGAGCCCCATTGGCTCTTCCTGCGCCTAATGACATTAAGCCAACTGTTCCTAGGATGGACATAAACCCTATTGGTATACCCAAACCACCTGGTCCTTACGTGATCCATCCACCAAGCGATGCTCCAGTTCAGTACATGGAAGAACCACTACATGGAAGAACCAAAATCGCACTAAAAACGGAGAGTGCTACAACTCTACCTGTTGCTGGAAAGAAGGTCTCCGATGCAGAGGTAGAGACTTCAGCCCCTAAGATGGCTGAAAAGGGAAGTGCTAAGGTAGGGGAATACCCGCATATGAAGCGATAGTTAGAGGCCATAGAAAAAGTGAAAGAATGGGTGAAGGAGGCTCAACAGCATTTAAAAGATGCTGAGCCCATAATAGAGGATGAGATCGATGATCTCTCCAGCATAAGCACGTCAATCTCACCTCCTCAACCAAAGTCGGGAGAAGCAACTACACCATAAGCAGTGCCGCTAAGGCCAAGCCTTGATGCTACAGGGCCGCAGATCAGTCACGGCCATTGGCCAGGACAATCCAGGTTAGGAGAAAGACGAGCACCCAACGATCTCCTGACCACGTTGGTGACTACCCCTGTAACACTTAGCCTAGGAGATCTGCTTAGGCAGCATCCCACCCTATGGCAAGATCTTAAGTAGTGGGTTGAAGGGTCATGAGAGCAGGTCACGACAGACCCTCATGACCATGATGCAGAGACACAAATACCGAGCTTGACGCTGCACTCTATGCCTAATCCTTACACGTTAATGCCTTCTGGGAAGGTTTCGAGATGCATGCGGTCTTACCAGTTCTAGCCCTAGGTGATATAATGAGAAAGGGAATCGTGGACACGGGAGCTGGGGTTAGTGTGCTTAGCCACGCGGTGCTTCAGACTTGGGAAAACCCGCATGTTAAAACTGCTAGGTTTAGTGTCACATTAGCAAACGGTATGAGAGTCAAGCCATTCGGGGTGCTTAAGAATTGGCCAGTGAAGATCGCAGGTGTCCAATTCTCTGTGGACTTTATAGTCATGAAGGGAGTGGACTACAATATCCTATTAGGCCGACCTTGTATGTGCAATGCTAGAGTCATCAAAGATTGGGGTAACGCTTGATCTTCCTTGGCAATAGAATGGATGCCGTGAGAATAGAGATGGACACTTGGAATACCTCACTAGTCGACTTAGATGCCATCTTTGCTATGCTCAAGGGCAACATCCAGGTCAAGAAGTCCTATGGGCCCTTGACCAAGTATATCCCATGCCCAGAGGACGAGCGGGATTGGATGCACATCCTTGCTACAATAGACCTGCCGTTCTCAGATCATGAGGCGCATGAGCAAGCTATCAAAACAATCGGCAAGTCTAACGACACACCCTCCGTACCAGTCTGCATGATGGCACGAACCCTTCGTGGGAGACCTAAGCCTGTTAGCTTCCAAGTCCCCACCAACAAAAGGGAACTCTAGAAGATACTGGAATACTTAACAGACAAGCTAGCTGGCAATCCAGCTGCAAACTTGAAACCACTCCAGGATCTCTTAGATGAATCCAAGTGGCAATGGACCAGAGTGCATAACTTAAACCTCATGTATAACTGGGCCCTAGTTCTTGACCAACGACAAGAGATATACTAAGCCCTAGGAGACGACGACCAATCTGACGAAGAGAATTCTAATGATGAATACGAAGATTGCCAATCCTTCAGTGACGAAAGTGAGGGTGAGGTAGACACCGTGGAATACGACATTGAAGGATAAGAAATAGAGAAAAAACGAGCAGACTCCAAGCCGCAGAAAAGGAGTATCTTTAGGATAGAGCGAGGAGTCATGCGCATGGAATGTGATCGTGCCTGGTTGGAACATGTAGGTGTCAAGAAACCCAATGTGGGGTTGATCATGGTGTGTACAAAATGATTGATACATTATCACGGAGGATTGTAATAGACAAGGAACTCCATGACTACAAAGAGAAGGCAAACAATATGCACACTCAACAAATGTTCTCTTCTTATTTCATTGCATACACAGGTTACATATATAAAGGAGGAGATACTCCATCAATGATCCCTCACACTTTCCATGTGTGTTCCCATGTGACACCATACAACCCACACTTTACATGTGTGCCCTATGTGGCACACTTTATTCCACATCTCTCATCTATATTCATGCACCATACAATCTTAAGCACACAAGAGTGCTTTCACATAATACACACCCGCAAATACCGAAGCTTACATTCTCAACACCCCCTCTTAAGCGAGGTGTTTACTTAACCTTATCACCCATCCAATGTAGCATTGAATGACCGCAGTTGCTACTTCTTAACACTCCCCCTCAATGCTATATTGGAGTGTTTATATGACTAGACACTTCTAGTCCACCATATGCATGTTTTATGTGCGTTTACAATGTTCGTTTGAGCACCACTTGCTCGGGTGAACCTACCCCATCCTTTTTGAACAATTCTAGATGTTCGGGAAAAGGTATGACAAATCTCAAGGTGCAACAATCATGTGCACACACCACGCACTTGCAAAATTCTTTTTGAGATCTCAATCTCGGGCAGAGAACCCCTCACACAAGCCAATTCTTGTGCAAACTTATTTTGAATACATGTCGAGATTTATATGTATGAAACCAACCACTTTTGAGCTCTATGTGGCTCGGGTAGGAGTACCCTCATGCGATGGGTGAATATAAAATCTCGTGTACAATTGCCTTTGACACAAATGTGAATCATGAAGACATTTACAACTTTTATAGTTTCACTTTTGTTGTGTGAATTAGAAGCTTTATACATCCAATCTTAAAAGGTTTGGATAATAGGTATATGCCACATGTGGTCATGACTCGTCTTCTTTTTCCTTCTTCTTATCTTCGTCAGAGAATCTTTTAATTGGATGGAGATTCATTGGTCATGAAGACACATCCATCCATGTTCATGCTAAGAGTGGGACAAGAAGCTCCTCCGCATCTTCTTCTTCATCTTCTCCTTTTCAAAAACTGATGTACCCATTTTGTGGTGGGTCTTTCCGATTGTGAAAGAAGATTGCTTCTCCTTCTATTTCACATCAAGTGTTATCTTTGGCTCAACAGCTTCTCTTATATGGATATTTTCGGATGCATTGCACTTACCTGTTCAGTGTAGCAGTAGAGCTATTGCGGTATAAACTGGTTATGTAGGACGTTCAACCTGCAGGCCACAGTCCGGTGCTCATGAACAGTCCGGGGGGGCTTCCCAACAAGGAGCTTCACTTCATCTAACGCTCCTGCAAAGGCTTCTTAACCTTCCATTTAACAGTCGATACAGTAGGCCGGCCTTCCTTTCTGTGTCCATGCTAGTGGCTGAGACATGGCTGGCAGCCTGACTGCCTGCGTTAATTCCTGCTATGGCCTTCGATCATAATCAATGTCTTCATCCTCGTGGTATCAGTTTGGCATGTTGCGTCGCATCCTGTGGCTCTACCTAGTCATGTTGTTCCTCCTTTTGGCGCTCTCTTCCCAATGCATCGTCACGAGCTTCAGCTTCTGGTAGCTTTCTCTCTGCAACACCATGTTTGCGAGCAGCTTCTGCTTGCAATGCCTAAAGTCTTCATCCAATTTGAGATCGAAGCAATGTTTGCCTTTTGAACAAGGCTTCTGAGTTCCTGTTGCACTTGAGCAATCCTTGCCTCAGGTGTCGGTAGCTTGTGCTGGCTTTCTTCATACATACTTTCTTTCGCTGGATCAATAGGATTTGACATTCATGCTCTACTTCAATGGACTGTGGTGATAATATCACACCATATCGTGCTGCGTCAATGGCCTCTTTTAGATGCCGTTCTTTTTTTTTTGTTGCATCTTCGATAATGGACGCCAGCCGGCATATATGACCTCGGATTCTTTGGGCCAATGCACTTCTTTCGTAGCGGTTGCATGCATCTCGTATAAGCTTTAGTGCTATTACCTCTTTGCAGGGCTACAAGAGCCTTTTCACAATCACCTTTGACAATTGAAAGTTTTTCTCCTCTCCCTTTCCAAGACTCTAACCCTCCAAACCTACATGGTCTTTTTAGCATGCACCTTCAAGGGTGCTTATCACATGCTTCTAGTTTTGAGAAGTTTATAAGGTGCCAAGTATGTGAAAGCCTTGCTTGCTTCCACTCCACATGCTCATACTTGAGCATACACATGAGACATGCCTCAACCGACGTGCTCCATCTTGGATTGTAGCCAACCAAAAACCACTTGCCATTCCAATGACAGCAAGCATATGCACCTTTACATGCTCCTTGCTCAATAGCAAGAACCAATAGGACAACAATGTCCACAAAGAGAAATCCTTTTATTCTTTGAGCATTGTTCCATGCTCAACAACAATAATCAAGAGGAAAAATGGCCAAATACCTTTGACTTCTATTAGCAGCTTCTTTGTTGACAATGGTTCCATGACTTGTGTGAAAAACTCCATTTTCAGTCTCCATAATACACAACTCCTTCATTTGATGTTGATGACCTCTTTGTAATCCTAAAAATTTTCAGCTCCCTCATTCGCAATCATAATAATAATGAGTGTGCAAGATTTTTAAGGAAAGAATGGCTAAAACATACTAAGGGCATACAATGATATAGGCTACATACATTTTAAAAAATCACCATGATCAAGAGCCCTAACCACGGCTCTGATACCATGTCAAGAAACCCAATGTGGGGTTGATCATGGTGTGTACAAAATGATTGATACATTATCACGGAGGATTGTAATAGACAAGGAACTCCATGACTACAAAGAGAAGGCAAACAATATGCACACTCAACAAATGTTCTCTTCTTATTTCATTGCATACACAGGTTACATATATAAAGGAGGAGATACTCCATCAATGATCCCTCACACTTTCCATGTGTGTTCCCATGTGACACCATACAACCCACACTTTACATGTGTGCCCTATGTGGCACACTTTATTCCACATCTCTCATCTATATTCATGCACCATACAATCTTAAGCACACAAGAGTGCTTTCACATAATACACACCCGCAAATACCGAAGCTTACATTCTCAACAGTAGGAGCCATAGACCTTTGAGCAAGCAGGCCTAGCCCAGCCAGAAACAACATCACTGCTTAGGATAGAGTCGCCGTCCGAACTGCGCCCACCAGGGGAGACCACCTCTTCTAGCAAGGACGGGGAGTTCGACTTTGAGTTGGAGGTTAGTTCGGATAGTGATCTATAAATCCCTAGGCCGCCAGACACACCAAGGGGGACCTACTCGTCCACCTGAGGCGCAGACAATTAAGGCAGCAAAAGGCAAAACAACCCAGGGATACACGAACGGAAGAATAACGAAAACCGTAGGACCTCCCTAAACGATTTACGAAATTCAAAAAAGGGGATAGGGTAGTAGTTCTGTTAGGTGCCAAGCATCAAGGGCAAACGAGAAAACAGATCGAGGGACTAGCCAAGGTCAAGGAGGTGAACCTAGCCCCCAAGAAGGGGAAACACCCCGACTAGTCTTCATTGTCGATGACTTGACTGAGGAAGAAGAAACGAGTCTTGTCGCTCTCTTGCGAAAGTACATAGACGTGCTCACCTGGTCCTTAGAATAGCTTAAGGGGGTAGATCCGAGTGTCGTGACTCACAACATACCCATGATGCTAGATGCAATGCTGGTTAAGTAGTGACTGTACCCTATGAATCCAAAACACGCTCATGCTGTCAGTGAGGAGATTGATAAGCTGATGAGAGCGGAATTCATTTACGAAATTGAACACACAGACTGGGTATCGCCCATAGTCATCGTGATGAAGAAGAATGGAAAAATCTGAGTGTGCGTAAATTACAAGAAGGTGAACGCTGCTACTAAGAGGGACAACTATCCATTGCCGTACATCGAGTACATGCTTGAGAGAGTGGCAGGCAAGGAAGCCTACAGTTTTTTGGATGGCTTCTCAGGGTACAACCAGGTGCAAGTGCATCGTACAGACAGGCACAAGACTGCCTTCGCCACTGAGTGGGGCGTCTTTGCTTACATAGTCATGCCCTTTGGGTTGACTAATGCCCCTTCCACCTTCCAACGTCTCATGTGCACCATCTTTAAAGACATGCTTCGCAAGGAGTTGGAAGTCTTTGTCGACGACCTCTATGTCCACTTGACCTGGATCGAGCACTTAGACAAACTCTGCACAGTCTTTGAGCAGTGTCGCTTATATCGTCTCTCCTTGAACCCCTTAAAATACCAGTTTTGGGTAAAGCATGGATGCATATTAGGGCATGTGGTGTCGAAGAATGGCATTGCCACTGACTTCTCGAAAGTTAGGGTTATTGTTGACCTTCCACCCCCAATCAACTACAAGGGAGTTCAATGCTTCCTAGGCCATACGGGGTACTATTGGCGGTTTGTACTGAACTATGCATTGATCGCCAAACCTTTGTACAAGCTGTTGATTGTCTTCGAATGGACTGAGGCATGCCAACGAGCATATGAAGAGTTGAAAAAGGCTCTAACCACAACACCAATTCTATGAGCCCCAGATTGGACCATTACTTTCCATGTGCATATCGATGCTTCTAAGTTTGCCGTGGGGGCAGTGTTGTGCCAACCTGGCGAATGCAACTTAGACTATCCAGTGAGCTTTGCTAGCAGACAACTCACTAAGATGGAAATGAACTACTCGATGATAGAAAGAGAAGGATTAGCCATGGTGTTTGCTGTGAAGAAATTCTGGAACTATCTATTGGCCACACCTTTTACCTTTTTTGTGGACCATCAAGCCCTGCTCTATCTAGTAAACAAACCTTGCACTACAGGGCACATAGCTCGGTAGCTCCTTCTGCTCTTGAAATTCAACTTCTCCATGGTTGTGCGAAAAGGAAAACAACACTACATGGCTGACCATATGTCACGCATTCCCACGGGAGAAGCTGCTGGACAAGGCATTGTTGATAAATTACCCGATGCCCATCTATTTAACCTGTCCAGTGAGAGATTTTTATTCAAGGCTGATCTAATGCCATATTGGGCAGATGACATAGTCCAAGTGTTTGAACACGGACTGCCTAATCGACCGATAGAAAAAGCATGACTTAGGAGATTAATCCTTAAAATCCAGCCCTATCAGCTGATCGCAGGCTAACTCTATAGGCTGGGGCAAGACGAATTGCTGTGCAGATGCGTATGTGAACATGAGATGCACGATATACTCTCAGAGGCACACAACGGCATTGCTGGAGGGCACTTTAGCGGAGAAACGACAGCACGAAAGGTGTTGCAATCTGAACTGTGGTGGCCCATGCTTTTCCGCGATGCAGCGCGATTCGTCAAGCATTCTGACGAGTGCCAATGGACAAAAGTCTCGATATGCAAGGACAAAAGTCCCTTCGAAAAGTGGGGAATTGACTCCATAGGACCCATTAGTCCTGTGGTACAGTATTCACAGGCCAAGTACATCATTGTGGCCACGGACTACCTCACGAAATGGGCAGAGGCAAGAGTGACACGAAAAAATGACGCTAGGACGACTGCCAAGTTCTTATGGGAGCAAGTGATCTCGCGATTTGGCTGCCCCATTAAACTGGTCAGTGACCAAGGCACACACTTCATCGACGAAGTGATAGCGCATCTCCTGTCCACCTTTCTCATCATTCATCACAAATCCTCGCCATACTACCCTCAGGCAAACGGTCAGGCAGAATCCACGAATAAGATTCTTGTCAATGTCCTGACCAAGGTGGTCTCAGCCTCACGCAGACTGGGACAACAAGCTGATGGTAGCTTTGTGGGCTTACCGCATAGCTTATAAAACGGCTGTCGGTCAAACCCCCTTCAGGCTAACCTATGGAGCTGAACTGGTTCTACCATTAGAATTCTTCATTCCTAGCCTGAGAATAGCACTTCAAGAATGATGGAAAGGGAAGGAGGCATGGATGCAACGCCTGATCGAACTCGAACGCCTCTCAGAGACTCGCCTTCTAGCCACCCATTGGCTTATATGTGAGAAGGCCCGACGCAAGAGTTGGTTTGACAAGCATGTCAAGCAGCACGACTTTCAACAGGGCGACTTAGTGCTCCTCTACTTAGTTAAGGGGCATAAGCAGAAAATGAAATTTAGAGGTCTTAGACCTTTCAAAGTTCGTGCGATCAGTCGCATAGGCAATGTCGAGCTCGATACCTTAGACGGTGAGGGCATAGGCTTCTTCAATGGCAGTCATGTCAAGAAGTACTACCCTCCCACCCATCCTTTGCACGAGCCCCCGATGTTAGAACTGCCTGCTGTCAAGATACGAGTGGCCATAATCACTGAGATTGATGATGAGGATGAGAAAGCTGTAGAGCTCGCATACCTCCATATCACGGTCACTACAAAACAAACATGCGCTTTCAACGCTTTGATCGACGAGGGAGCAGAATTCAATGTCTTAACTCACAATCATTGGACTCAACTTGGCAGACCACCACTTCAACCCACTAATGCAAAATTAAGCCCATATGGGGCCCATTCCTACGTACTTCTCGGCAAGTGCAGAGCCGCTGTTTCTATCGAGTCTGAGACTGTCCCAATGATTTTTTAGGTGTTGACAAATGCTAAAAACGCAGGCATGGAGTCGCTGCTGGGGCGAACTTTCAAAAAGCGAACTCATTGCAATGTTGATTATGAGTCACAGCAAATCCACCTCGCAATAGGCAACGTTCACATTGTCATAGCTTTCAGCAAGGGCGGCGCGACCTCATCACTGTCCGCAATGCCACCGGTAGAAATATCCGTAACCAAGTCCAAGGAGGGGAGTAGTATGCGGCTGCCACCTCCCAGATTTCATGAATCACAGCCCACAACAGCAAAACCTAAGGCCCAACAACCTAGATTTCAATGGTAGCCTAAGCAGCCTCAATCGCCGCCTAGGAGCCGACGCTCCTATCCTCATAAAACCAAAAACTCTAAACCTAGGAGGCCAAGACGCAGTCACAGAAAGCGCCGCATGATCAAGCAAAGATGGGTCCCTAAAGCCCTCTTGCATGCGCAGGGATACTACGTGGGCAACACCTAGCTGTGGATCCCTAAGGCCTACATGGCCAAAGGCACTGCTCATACACCGCCCTCAAGCTTGATCAACCTAAGTCCCATAAACCCTCCAAACCATAAGCCGCAATGCTCTCCAAAACCACAGCCATCCGACTCATCCACCCTAAACCCAAGAAAGTCACACAAGCCCATCGACCCAAACAACAGACTCCATCACAAGAGTCATCACCCAACCAAGTCAATTCGACTCCCCAAATCCAACTTGAATGCAGCAGTCCATCTGTCATGGCTGCTCCTAATCCACCCATAATCCAAGCAGCCCAACTGCAGACTCAAGAACACTCCCAATTGCAACTCTTTGTTGTCATAGGCTCTAGTTCTAGCAAACCTCGACCACCCGTCGGCCTTACGCCCTCCTATGAACGCAAATCCTTTTTAGCGCTGGCCACCGACCTCGCTGAGGACACCGGGGATGATGTGGTGGAATGCATTAAATGACTAGACACCGCCTTCATGTCGCTAGCACTAAGTTACGACCACTTGGACTTAGGACTATTGGAGAAACCCTTTGCAACTGAAGTTAAAACGATGCCATGCTCCTGGGAGACCTTTGAATTCGCATTCACAAAAGCTTCTCACTCCGCTGCTGAATTGCTCAATAGTGAGATCTCCAAGGAGCAAGCCATCAAACAGCGCCTCGTCACGTCATACGATCAACGAACCACTTCTGCTATCACTGATCAAGAAATCACAATGTTATCAAAGCTCGCTGATATTGACTCCCTGTTCTTGAGGCATTGGTACACTCTTAGGCTGCAATGGGAAGTTGAAGGGTGCCGCATAATGACCAACACTGAGCAGCACCATGCTATCAAAACAGCGGAATACGACTCCACATATGTTGCGCCACCCTCGTATAGAGTGTTAACCACTCTTTGGGGATGACCCATGGACGAACACATCAAAGGACACCCCTATCTCGATCGCTTGTTGACTGAGGAAGAGTTACACATTGCTAGCCGTGTCAACTCTGGTGACTTCCTAACAGATGTTCTCACATACATCACGCAAGTGGGGATTCGACCCTTTGATCTGGACCACGAAGCTCACTTTGAATACAACCCCCAGTTCTATGATTGGCTCCTTCACAAGTAACTCCTATACCACCATGCCGAATGCCCTTGCCCTTCTGACCCTAAATCCTAGGAAGGATTCTTCTCAAGCTGGAAGGGGAGGGGGGGTAAGGTGAATCAAATCAAGCCAATCAAATAAAAATTAGTGAAACACATAAACATATATTATGAAAAACGGATGGGGTAGGAAAAAGGGCATGGAAACTTTGAAGTAAAGGGCAAAAAGTCAAAGTTTGAAAATGAAAATCTACATTGGGTCTTAATGAATTCATTCAAAAAGCATAGAGTTTTTCTTTTTCAACAATCAACAAATTACTATGTGGAAAGCACTAATGAAAATTACGGTTTATGACAAGAACGAAAAATGTCGCAACAAGACCATGCCCACTGGTTTCCATTCACAGAAGAAGAGAGAGTGCAGTACAGCATCACCCTGGAGAGCCACGCCTACAACCAATTAAAATTCCGAACTATTCACAACATAGAAGGATTGGTGGCCAAGGAAGAGGTGGCTAGGAGAGTTGTTGAAAACTGCAACTTCACCAAGTACTTGGAAAGATTTGCACAAGAACCCGACCACACAAGGTGCATGGAATTTCTCAAGTCTTACGACCCCGACAACGAATGCGGCACCGTCACAATAGGAAGGGGACAAAATGCCAAGCAAGTGTTGGTTGGCTTAACCCCCGCCTTGGTGGAAAAGGCGATGGGACTAGAACCAAAAATAGAAAAGAAGCAAAAGAGAGATGTGTACGCCATGCTAGGGATGAGAAAGGAGGACGTGCTGACAAACGACGACATCAGCATTCAAGATATCCCTGAGGCAAAAACCAGATTGCAGGCAAAACTAGTACATGCGCTCTTTTCCAGCTAGCGCTACAATGCATTGATGCACCAAATCAGTGTGCCGGTACTAGAAAATGTGGCCACTCATACCCTGTTGAGATATCGAGCTCCACTCGTGATATGCCAGGGCGATCGTTGTGCATTTATGTCACTGACTTGTCAGTTGCAGATGCGGTTGGTACACCGCCCATGAATAATAGCTAGATGACAGCTATCCTTATATACTCTAGTTCGTGGCTCAGTTAGTATGCCACCTTAGTTAGTTGAGTTTGGTTTGAGACCCATATACAGGGTTCTATTTCTATGTACTAGAGTTCTTTTTGGCTTACACAACTAAGAAGAGGAAAACTGTTTTCAGCCTCCACCTTTGTGTGTATTCCCCCATTGTTCAAGCAAGAAAGCTACAAGTGAGACTCCTTCCTTCTCTCCCACAATCTTGACATACCCTGCATGAAGTCAATTGGAACAGCTATGTGCGCAAAACCATCGACCAAGCGGCTAAAGCACTGGCTTTGGGAAGTACGCCAGCAGGTGGAGAGTCCCCAGCTTCCAAGGCCACAGAAAGGAAGAAGGCCTCATTTATCCACAGAAAGGAGAGTCCCCAGCTTCCAAGGCCTCATTTATCGGCTACGGAAGCATTTTGACTACGCTCATCCAGGAGGCAGTAAAGGAGACATAGAATGTAGAAGAAGAAGAAGAGAAACGCCAGATAGGTCGTCCCCTCACCAGGACAAAGAAGGGTCCATCGACAGAATCGAGACCGAGGAAGAAGGGGAAGAATAGAAAAGCAACAAGACGACCAAGAAACCCAAGAAGAAAACAGCCCAAAGGAAGAAAAAGGATGAAGAAGGCCGCAAGAAGGAGAAAGAGGACTTGGAAAGGGCAAAAAAAAAATCCCTTAAGGAGGCCAAGGAGAGGGAGAAGAAGAAGAAACAAGAAGAAGAAAAGGAAAAGGAGGAATTACAGAAGGCAAACAAGGCGTCAAAAGAAGAGGCTGAGGAGAGAAAAAAGAAGAAAAAGGAAGAAAAAGATAAAAAGAAGGAAGAACGCCGAAAAACAGAAGCGGAAAGGCAAATAAAAGCCACGGAGGAAGACGAGGAACTAAGAAGAAAGGAGGAAGAAGACCTGGTTGAGGCTACACGCCGGTCTATCGAACAACAAAGTAGGGCAGATGAATTGGGGAATCTGAGCCTGCAAAGAGAAGAAGGGCCTGGTTCTAGCACACAGGTGCCGAAAATCGTGCCGCCTGCTGTCATTGAGGGCAAGGGCAAAGCCCCAATTCACCCGATTCCTCCCCTCATGGTGCCTCCCATCGAACAAACCACCACCACCCCTAGCATCCCGACCAGTGTCGATGTTTTGAATTTCGTGGCATGGATGCAATACTTCATCAACAAAGAAATGGCCCAGGGACAAAGCACCGAAACTATGACCACAAGGCAAAAGAGGCCAGCCACTGATGCAGAATCAAGGCAAGACCCTAAACGGTAGAAGGTGGAAGCCTCGCCATCACCAACCCACACAACGATGATGCCATCAGCTAACTACGATGAGTACGTTGCCGAGCTACTCTCCCAATTGGAGAAAGCTAAGGAGTAATGAAAGATAGCTGTGGTTGAGTTGGCGGCTGAAAAGGAGTCAGTAGCTAAAGAAGAATAGGAGAAACTGTGGTCAGAGAACGGGAAGACCAAGAACAAAGGCTCATGACCTTGGTTCTGAGGCAAGGAGAGAGCCTAGAAGAGATGAACAAGAGAGCAGAGGATTGGGCCACGCAGAATGAAAGAAGGGTGAAGACACTAGCACGGCGCCTTGCTCTAGTGGAAAAAGAGAAGATCATCATAGAGAACAAGGCAGAAGCTGCCCAGGTGGCCTTCGGTGCCCAACAAAAGGCCTTCCTCAACACAATCATGGACACCACCCGCCCAGAGGAGGGCGAATCGTTGGAGGTGGCACAAAAGAAGCTTAACATTGCACGCAGGGCCCTGCATGTAGGACTGCAGATGCCACCCCAACCTGTGGAGGTTAGACTGAGCTTGGAAGAGCAAAGGAAATACCTACTACTGGCCGGCCTAACCCCCCAGGAAATAGATGCCATAGGATTTGAAGAGGGAGCACAACAAGGAAATCGGCAGCATGGTTTCCTCCTATTATAGAAGGGGGAATCAAAGAGTCAACCTTTTTTTTTTTGGAGCATGTCTATTATGATGAATTGCAATCGACATCTACAAAACTACTCCTACCCCTATATGCAATTATTGGCCTTGGTGGCACTAAGGTTGCTCTTACACTATGTTTCTACTTGGTTCTTAGCCCAACTATGGCTCTGTAATGATGCTAGCATAGCACAATCGTAAGCGTCTTTCTCACAAGTACCACATAAAGCCCAGGCTTATACACAATTTTTATCTACTTTGGTGATAGTAACATTAACATCAATGGTAGTAGTATGTTTACTTCTCCAAGAGGTTGTTGGTCTTGTCATATTGTGCAAAAAATGCATGAATAATAGTATAAGAGATGCCCCCTATTACTCTCCCCACTGGCTTTGAACTTAGAACACATGCACATTAACACAAGTGCTTATTGCCACTATCACAAAATGGCATATTGCTCCCTTTCATATTTTATACATGGCCAGTCTAGTGACCTTTCAATATGCATGTGATATTTCTATCACTATGATATGCTTGCTATGGTACCACACTTAGTACAATAGTAGATTAGCAGTAATGGTTGTATTATATTCTCCAATTGCATTCAAGTAGTGGTAAGATGCTATATCATTCTTGCAACATAATCCACAACAATCTACAAAGCCTAATAATAATTATCTTTGTTTGGAAACGACTTCTAAGAAGGACTATTGAATCACTTGCAATATTTCAATGTATATATTGAAAGACTATGTTTTGAAGGTTGTGTAGAGGAAATCTTTGGATGTGTTTGAGGTTGGGGGCAACAAGCTGAATCCAACCTTGAAAGTCTACAACAAGCTCGAAGTTGCTAGCTGAAGTGTAAATTTTTTCCTAGATCATCAGTGGCCAAACTCTCAAGTTCACGTTTGACACAAAGAGTTTTTTATTATCCTTATATCATGCAAAACCCCTCTAGCATTAGGAACAAGATGCCTATATAAAAATATGACCCCTAATGATAGAACTAAGTATTTATATATTAAGTAATATCCCTAATGGAGGATCTCATCCTCACACAATCCACCCTTGGCTCATGATGTTGCAATATGAAATAAACATATATTGTAACAAACCTTGAAGGAAACATAAATTCAAGCTTGTTAGTATATAATAACCATCTACTTTCCTTCATAGCAAAATTGGTATTGCAAGAAATATAAATGAGGCACATGAAGGTACAACATAACAAAGATACTCAAAATACCTAAAAGTAGGATGGAAAAACAATGACATCCTAATGATACAACAAAAAATGAATATGTATAAGCCCAACTCTACTGATGATAAGCCACTCACTTTATATGCTTGGCCATGAGGTGATATCATCATTCTCTCTATAGTTGGTGGTGACAATGAGCTTTGTGCCTCCTTTAATTATATTAATATCAATGGCAACATTATGATGTCATAACATTAATATGAGAGTAGCCCTTCAACCCATTATCTCTCTTGAGTTTTCACACATGATTAATTTCTCAAATAGATCAACTTTATTTCAAGTATATGCATTTGCGTGCGCGCGCGCGCGCGCGTGTGTGTGTGTGTGTGTGTGTGTGTGTGTGTGTGTGTGTGTGTGTGTGTGTGTGTGTGTGTGTGTGTGTGTGTGTGTGTGTGTGTGTGTGTGTGTGTGTGTGTGTGTGTGTGTGTGTGTGTGTGTGTGTGTGTGTGTGTGTGTGTGTGTGTGTGTGTGTGTGTGTGTGTGTGTGTGTGTGTGTGTGTGTGTGTGTGTGTGTGTGTGTGTGTGTGTGTGTGTGTGTGTGTGTGTGTGTGTGTGTGTGTGTGTGTGTGTGTGTGTGTGTGTGTGTGTGTGTGTGTGTGTGATCAACTATGAGAATTGTGTTATGTAGGGTATATTTTACAATTGAGAGTTATCAATTTGGAGGGTCTACTTGAAATACACGCATTTGGGATCAAGTTTCCTACATGTCTTATTCAATTTGTGAGATGCTTGTCTTTTTTTAGTTCAAGTGGAAAACTAAATTAAACCTCTATGTGTAAGGAGAAACAAGTGAGTGGGTGTGAGCACACAAGTGAGTGTGTGAGAGCATTATTAATAATAAAACAAATTCTAGATAAGGTTGTGAAAAGAAGTCTATGAAAAATATTGCTTGCTTAGCCTTTGAGATTTTATAAATATCTATCTAAGGGGCTTACTTAGATCTACTTGTGAAAAAATCAAAGAAACCTATTGTGAGTATATAGTGTATACACACACAAGGCACTAAGAACTGCAATACACTAGTTCATGAGCTTGTAGGATTGAATAATAGAGAGAGTGTGTTGAAAAACACACACATACACACAATAAAGAGGATGTGTTCCACCCTCATCTATCAATGTAATCCACATTTCTTGAACTTGTCAAAGCACCTATAAGATCCATGTTGTGGCATCTAGCAACACTTACAACAAATCATTTGCATAATCAATTGTTGCTATTTGATGCTTAGAATTAATTGAATGATGCTCATTCATGATTTCCTTTAGAGCCCATCCTAAGTTTTTAGAGACAATTTTGTTGTGACTTTGTGTTTGCCACCTTAAAAGTGTGTGTTGCGTGTATTAGCAAGATATTAACAAAGGTTAGGCTACAACAAAAGATGCTTCTCTCTCCTCTAGTATGGACATGTGCACATGCATTGATAGCTATATCACACAAGTAGCATTGGCATGCACCATCAATAGCCCATTAGCATGCTCACACAAGAGCCCATCATAGAGTAAGCAAGTTGGCCAAGAGGGTTGGGCCCTTAACCATGTGGTCTTCTTGTGAGCTTATGCTTTGCCTTTATTTCTTGAACCATGCTTCAATGATGTACATTAACATACACACAAGCCATCTCTCTCTCTCTCTCTCTCTCTCTCTCTCTCTCTCTCTCTCTCTCTCTCTCTCTCTCTAGTTCTACTAGATAAATCCACAACATTGAAAAAATCCAAGAGGGAAAGTGGATCAGAGAAAGGACCTATTTGGTTTGAGAGTCCGACTTTGAGAAAGCATGATCCTTACTTCTATTTGGATGGGAGTCTATATGAGGATGCGGAAACTCATTTCAAACTATAGAAGTGGCTCGATTAGCTTAAAGTAATCAAACTCTATAAGTACAATACCCTTTGGAAAGATAAAACAAAGTATGTAAGTGGAATATTTGTAATGAAGGACAAGTGGGTTTATGATCAAAATGTTTATGTTATCCCACCCAATAGGATTGTAATCATTGAAAACCTAAGTCCAAGGACAAGTGGTTTTATGATCAATATGTCTATGTTATCCCACCCAATAGGATTGTAATCATTGAAGACCTAAGTCGAAGGAGTATGAACTTCCCAAATATCTCAACACTCCTAATTGATCACTATCAATTTTTGGAAGCTAAGGCTAATTCACAGGTCTGTATAATAAAAGAACTGAATGAGATGCAGTATTGAACTCTTGTACTTGTTCAAGATAAATGAAGATATCTTTACTTTTCTAATAAGTGTATGATAATCTTCCAAGGTATTGATCGTGCTTATGTGTACAAGACTTATTGTCAATATTTAAACATTGAGTTTCATGAAACTATGATGACAATTCTTGAGAATCTTTCAAAATTGCATTGTACTCAAATCTAGCAGCAATAAATGCAAGGAATTCCATGGAGAATCTTCCATAACTTTTTCATGATGATTCTCAACCAAGTTGGAAACATCCAATGGATATTGGGAGAATTCAATGAATAGAAGAATTGAAGCTAGTTGGTTGCTTCATGTTTGAAGAACAAAGGATAAATGACAAAGTAATACTAATGGAGAGATTATGACCTTGCATCTTTGCCTACATGATCAAGTCATCCAAGTTATATTGCTTGACCATATCATGCTACACAAGAGACATGCGCCAAATGGATATCCCATCAACCAATACCATCATTTGCCTACATCTTATAGAGCCTTGAAAATAACCAAGAAACCCCCTACGTTTGTGCATGTGCCATGATTAAAAATCCATTATGCTTGGATATTTCTCTTTTTAACATAATAAAAATTGTACAATCTCACTACTAATGTGTTGTGTAAGAAAGAAATGTATGTTGCTCTATTAATAACAACTTGTGTGTTAATCAAAATCACTAAGGAGTACCAACAAGAAGCTCTAAGAGAAGAAATTCATTTTAAAGCAGACACCATCACCATAGTGTAACAGAGAAGGACCTAAGATGGAACAAGACGCAAAATCCTAGAAAAAAAATTGAATAATTATTTTACAATAGTTGTTGAAGCCTCTTTCACCAATCAATCCATAATGGTACACATTTGACTCACTTACAAAGCCAAACTTATGTGGAAACAATGGTGATGTGATAAGGAAGTCAGTGAGACTTTTCAAACTTGGGAGTAGATAAAGGAAATAGTGAAGGAACAACACAGGTACCCATGCTTTGAATCCATCAAGATAAACAAGTTCTATAGTTATATAGCCATCATCAATTAAATTTGACCTTGAAAGGATACTAAAAGTTTGTGAATCTTCATAAGTATGCACCATCAATGATGGCAATGCAACATTTTGTGAGATTCTACCAAGGGTTGAATCCACTCATGGACACTTGTCTTGAATTGATTAGACCAACAACCCTTAAAGAGGTCCTCATGTGAGAGAAGCTAATAGTGAAAGAAATTTCTTGGATGTCCAAAGGAGCCCCTTGTAAAAAGCAATTATGGAAGAAACTTTCCAAACTATGGAGCTAATGCGAATAATGCTAGAGCAAATGCACAAGCTAATCTTGTTACTTATGTTGGAGGATTTGAATCATAAATTGATAGAATAATCCATAAATTTAATTTCTCACAAAAGAAATAGAGAGACAAAAAATGCAAGAAGAGAAAGAATGACACTAATTGGGTTCACTCTCTCCCAATGCCTTGAAAGGGCTCTTCTTAATGCATGTATCTCTTGATTTCATTGATCTTATGCCCAAGAATTGGATATTGCATCCACATTTTTGCTCCTTCTCATGAATGGATCCTCTTTTTTAAATATCTAAATAATATCTAAAATTCCAATCAATATCTTTAGGACCTAAATAAATATAATCGAGCATAGGAGTACACAATAAAATCATATAAGATACTAAATGTTTCATGCACTTAATGCATAAATAACACATCTCAAAATGTCAAAAATATTATTGAATCTATGAAGTGCTCTTGTGGTGAAATATAGAAATTATAATTTCAAATAATAAAAAATCTCCACTAATTATCTATCCACTAAAAACACAAAATATGTTAAATCTCATGCTATTCACCTAGCACAATGCGACTAGTGCTACATGTTCACACGTGCAATAAGTCACAATCTTGTGACAAATAATTAGATGTGAGAATACATATAGAATATTATAATATATAAATCATTAACTAAACCAACAACCACAACATTGCTTGGGGTACCAATGTTGGAGTGTTTGAACTGTGAATTGATAGACTATCAACAAATTGAATTGCTCACAAAAGAAATTAAGAGACCAAAAATGCAAGAAAATAAAAACAACACAAAATGGGCACCATGTCCCCACATGCATTGAGAGGGCTATTCTCAACACCACATTAGTAGATAGTAGACAAATAGGTGTGCATGCATGTGTGTGTACAAGGTAGATAGGTAAATAATTAGAAAATCGATGGATATTATATATGGTCTACCACATTGTTGGCTATATAGTGAGGGTTTCTAGAATGTAAGCACACACAACAAGAACAAGAAGCTCAAGGGCACACAACCAAGAAGGATTCAGTAAGTGTGCCACAAAGATGACGAGACCTTAATTGAGTATATGTGTATGCATAAGGGAAAAGACCTTCTATGGAGAAAAAAAAGTGTCTCAATGCTCCTAATTGTGTGCATACACATCATTGCCATCTCATTGCAACAAATCGCCCAGGAGGTTGATGATGTGAACTAGTGATGGCATCCTTCAAGAGCTTCCACTCTCTCACCCTATAGGATAAGCTGTGCAATTCGATTGTACTATAGCTTTGAACCAAGTATGCTCAACTTCACTCTCTGCCAAGAATGCAAAAAATCAATAGCAAACTCAAATCATACAATAGACTCACCAAAACTTACGTTTCTATTACTGTACTTCAATATACAAAGAGGGGCTTTAGTGGTCTCATAATCAAATTGTGCATAATCAATGTACATCATAGCCTTCCATTCCTTAATACATCCATTGCCACTTTCGTAAGCAAAGACAAGGAGGAAAAATAAGAGTAAGGGAAATACAAGGAGAAGGGAAGCTCCTCCCAAGCTCTCACACACTCCCTCTCAACCTCTCTCTCACTCAAGCAATGGCTATGTCTTCTAGATGTTTCCAAAAGTGAGAATAGAAGAAGAGGAGGAGAATAGACACAACAAAATGGGACGAAAGCCTCAAACCAAGCTGTGTGTGTGTGTGTGTGTTTTTTTTTTTTGGGGGGGGGGGGGGGGTGTTGCAAGGTGGAGAAGAAGATAGAGAAGAAAGAGCCCACAAAGTTGCACACACAAGAATGGGAGATTCTATTTATGTTGAGCTTTAAACATATAGGGCTTCTTGAGCATGCCACCTCAACCCTTCCCCTTTCTTTGGTCCAATCATCTAACTTAATATAATGCCCTTTGGGTCTTTGTGGGTTGCACATGGTAGATGAGTGCTTGGCATGGAATTTTACAAAATTTGACTAATTTATCCACAATTTCACATTCTTTTGTGCACTTTATCACTTTTTGGCATTCAACTAGTCTTCCTTCTTGCATCTTTCCTCTTCAATATCGCTCTTTTCTTTGACTAGCTAGCCTAGTTTGAATCCTTTTCAATTTTGCTTTGACCACCTTTCATGATTTTCTTCTTCTTTGACTTATTACAAGCTTTATTGCTTTGAATTTTTTTATTTCTTTTATCTTCAAGACTCTTCTTTTCTTTGACTAACTAGTTTCCTTTGACTCATTCAATCATTTGCTTTGACAGTCTTTGATCAATTTTTTCTTCTTGAACTTGTAGCCTTTGTTGTTTTTAGTTAACATTATCCACTTCCAAAATCAATGCTAGTCCTGTGGCCCTTGTTGTCATAGTTGGCATGCTAGATTATCAAAGAGAAAAAATGCATATGACTCATGTTTATGAAGAGATAATGAGTAGGTGAAGTAATTGTGGATGAGGGGAAGTGGAGTTGGTTTTTGCAGTTGACGGATCTTTAGATCTTCCAAGTTTTACCTAGAAGAAAAATGTGTTCTTCTTAGAGATTGTGCCTAACTAATCATACTGGGTGATGGGTGCTGCCTAATGGGTGATGAGTGATGTGCATTGGTCCTCATGCTAGGAGAGGCAAGACTCCCTAGGTTTATCCACTACTTGAGGACCCAATTGGTGTAAGTGGGTTTATGGGTGTGGTAAAATCCAAGGTGATAGATCTATTGAGTGAGCTCAAGTTGACATTCCCTTGATGTGCCCTAAGTTGTTTACATGACAAATGGGCTGGGGATTTAGAAGTGTTGTCGACTAGTTGAAGCCATTGGGTATCTCTCACTTAAGGACCCCCAGGTGTGATGATGGTGCATGCACCCTTCTAAGTTGTAGCTTTCTCTCTCTTGTATATCCTTTTTGTTTTCCTCTTCCACTTTGGTCCTCAAGGAGTAGATGTAATGTTTGAGAGAGGCAAGCCTCACTCAAGAAGTACTCTATGACTTCCAATTGCATCTAGATTGGGGACTGTGGAAGGAAGGGATAAGAGCAATGTGTGAGTAACTCTCATTCATCTCCTCTAGCAAATCCAAGCAATATATTGATAGAAAGATCAACTTGGTAGCAATTCCTTGCATTATAGTTCTAAGCTTGCAATATCCATCATGGCATTAATCTAACTTCTCTTATGGTAATGCCAGAAAGGTGTTTGAATTGTTTTCACATGCATGTCCATTTTTGCTTCTTGACATATTAAAATTTGGGATCATTTGTTTCAAGAATTAAGTTATGCTATAGCACATCTTATTACTCAAAAGAGCACAACTTACTAGAAGAGATTAACCAAGATACCTCCAACCCTATTATTAAGTTAATAATGAATTATGGAATTGTACAATTATTAAGAGAAATTTAATTCTATAGAAGTATCTTTATGAATCAACCTCTAGTATAACCTCCAAACCAACTTAAAGATATCATGAGACAAATAATCAATTCAAAGAATAAAACAAAAATATTAGGAAATTTTTTAAGAAAATGAATTTAAAATATTTTAAAGATAAACCATACTATATTTCTCTCTCTATTGAGAGAATTGAAGTGCTCTACTTTACCTATTGTGATGCTCATGAGATAATCAATTTCTCCTCAAAGAAACATATGCATCCATCTCCAAATTTTAAAATGCACTCTATGTCAACTTATTGAAGCTTTATGTACCCAAGATTAAATTTGAAATGATGGAAATTTTGTATTATTAATTCAAGGAGTTTTCGAAAAACTTTAATTGATTGAGATTTCATGTGTGCTTCATAAGAACCAAGTTACTTGCAACCATTTGTAAAAGACACATGGAACGAAAGATTCACAAAGATAGGTCATTTAGACAAATTTCTAAAGGTTGCCTCAAAGTGAGAACATCTTGAATTTTTCAAGGGTGGTTTGATATAATGTGCCCAATTTTCCACCTATCAAATGTACATAGCTACTACATTTATGAAGAGTATCGATTACCAATGTCTACTCAAAGGTAGTTAATATTTATAAAAATTGTGTACAAACAATCTCCAATATAAGGCACAAGAGGTACATAGAAACATAACCATCATAGTGCTTACATATAGAAGATTGTAAGACATACATATAAAACATAGCATCAAGAGAAATTATTGAGACACCACTCAAATGGTGAGATAATGTATCCTTTTTTGTGTGAGTCGTGTATGGAGAAGTAGACTAGGAGATAAATAAAAGGATAGAAAAGAAAGTAAAAGGTGATTTCACCACCCAACATAGTGGAGTGGAGGATTAGAAACTCTTAAAATATGCCCCACAAAGGAGAGAAGATCTTGCAAAGAAAGGGGAACACTCAATTTACTTTCTCTCTATATATAAATGACCCATGCGAGACTCATTTTATCATATTCTCAACATTGCGAGAGCATTTTTGTTTGTGAGAGCTCATCTTCTCAATTGTGAGAGTAGATTTTTCATTATGAGCCCATTTCCATCCCATCCCAAGCCCATTCTTCGCTAGTTTAGACTATTCTCCCAAATAGTAGACTATTCTCCTAAATAGTATTTTAGACTATATCCCATTTTAAATTTCATTCTCATTTGAGTATATTGATCCATTTAGCTCTCTTTCTTCTCATCTCAATCATTTAGCAAAAGCTATGCTAAGATTATCCCAAGTTCAACCATCCCATGAAAGCTCTACCAAAATTACCCCAAGTTTCCCCTTCATTTCAATCATTCATGCTAAAATTGTCCCAAGTGTCCCCTTCAACTCAACAATCCCATGAAATCTTTGTTGAAATTACCCCAAGTTTCTCCATCTCAACCATTCCATAGAAGCTCCACTAAAATTATATCCAGTTCCCCCCTTATATTAACCATTCTGTGGAAGCTCTCCCAAAATTGCATGAGGCCTCTCCCTCATCTCAACCATCACAAAGAGGCCTCCCCCTCATCTCAACCATCACGAAGATACCCAAAGGTAAGGGGACTAGTTTAGTGACATCTATTGGCCCCTCCATCAAAAAAGCTTAGCATGGTGAAATTCATCATGACAATGTTGCAACCACGTTGTTGCTCAAATGACCTAACCAAAACTAAAAGATTAGCTACAACAAAGCCATGGCAAAGGGCTTCTGGAGATCTGACTCAATTTTAGGCACACAAGAACATCCCACCATTTTGTAACATAGATTACACTGATTCAAGGACATCTTATTAGCAATCATCCATTGGATACTTTTTCCATGTGTCGAGCAATGATTTCTTAATTGTGTTATTAAATGGGTGTCACGAAATGGGGAATCATCATTTATTCCACCCCCATATCCTACCAAGATTTTCCAAGGCTCTCTTCTTCTCATTTATTTTACAAAATCCTTGCAAAATAACATTAGAGTGTCTATCTTTAGTCATAAAATATTCAATTTCAAATAATAGAACGTATGATTCATGAAGAGAGATTGCTAGACAATCGGGGCATCATAACAAATACACACAATAGTTCAATGAGACATGAAAATGTTGATAAAACCTTCAATGACTTAGGAACGAGAAGATATGCCTAGGTTTGGTCTAAATTATAAGAATACATATTTGAATAAAAGATGTTACTCACTTAACAAGAATGAGGATACTAATAAGAGATTTAAAACAATGTTTCTACTAAATGATTTGTCAAACAATGCTAAAAACAAATCTTTGAAATAAATGATTTTTTTTGCTCGAAACCTATGAATAAGACCAAATAACATGGTAAACACTATATTTTTGTGCCTTCACTATTGGACAAGGGAATCATATAAAAGCGGAATGATGGTTGGCCTCCACGAACCAACAAGTTTAGACACCTTATGGGTTGCAAAATAAACCACCTTGTGAGCTCCTTAACAAAGTGTTAGTAGGCCCACCTTGGTGAAGACTCAAGTCTCCAAGTGTGAAAGGATCTTAAAGGGACTCGGTGCAACTAGATCCCTCCCAAGTTATAATGAGTGTGATCTCATATTTGTTGCCTCCATTTTTGAAAGAGATGTTATGCTTGATGGGTGATGAACTTGCAAAGATTAACAAATATTGAAGTGTGTAACAAGGAATTAAAATCCTAATACGCTTTTCTTTAAGGAGTCGTCGATCCAATCAATCAAATAAACTTCTCAACCCTATCTAGATTTAGCTAAACAATGTATAAATTGTTTAGTACATTAAAGCTATACCATGTGAGTGAGTAGGTGGGAGATTGCAACCCCGATGATTGTAGTTCGTGTGATCCAAGTAGTCACACAAACTTTGCAATATTATCTAAAGTGAGTTAGAGAATGTAAAATCCATCAATTGGAACTAGAACCCAAAAATTTATGTTTTAGGATTGTGATGATGTTTGTGCTTTGTTTGATCAAGGAAAAAGCATTTTCATCATTGGACCAATTGCAAAGTTGGTCACTTCCTATTTTTACAAACTAGCAAGTGCAGAGTGAAAACTTGAAAGTTGCGATAGCTCACACTTCACTCCAAGGCTCAATCTCCAGGACTTTGATGTTTCTTGATTCCTTAATCCTTAATCATTTGACTTTAAAATCTTGAAATAGTTTTTGTTTTATATATGATATCTAGGCTTCTTGCACATGAAAGAGTGGAGAACCACAGTCGCAATCTATCAAAAATACAAAGGTATGAAGGAGACACAAAGAAAAAATGAGCATGATGATTGCATCCAAATGTTTATATACTTTATCTAATATTGCCTACTCAAAATCCAAACTCTATGTTACTAGTTAGTTGCAATTATACAAAATGTGTAAGCTCTAAGAATTTATATAGCAAGTACTAAGTAGTGCCTATAGTCTAACTTAATAAAATGCATATTGTAGATATTTCTTTATTTCAATGTTCATATAAAGTTGAGGTTTAGTGTTTAAAAATTTATTAATATAGAAAAAATGCCTTTAAATTTTTTTAATGTGTTGTTTTTTCCAAACATAGTCCATATGACTTACAAAACTACAAAACCTAAGAAAAGCTTGCAAATTCTCACTAGTGAAGGTCTTTTTAGTGGACACTATTTTGTTTTAAAGAAACCATATCAAAATCTTTCTTGTAAAATTTGCCAAGAAAAGTTGTACTAAAGGTCAATTAAACATATGGATTAATTAGAGAAATACCATACGTGTGAGTAGTTTTCTAAACTGCCTTCATATTTTGTATAACAAGTCCCAACCATTTAAATTTACCAAATCCTTGGTTATGAAAATGATACAAAAATTGGGGCAAAGTTGAAGGTGTTTAGATATGCCACCACAAATGTATTCTTGTTTACTACAAAAACGTATTGCATACAAATGTGTCTCAATCCTTTAGGAGTATTCATCATGTGGTCAATCATACTATATGAGTTTGTTTAATCAAGAATTTGATTTTAGCATTGTGTTTGGTTGTCTGCTTCATCTTATAGTAGTGCGTACATTGACATCATTATTCGAGCATGGATTGATAAAATTAGACTAAGGATGTGAGATCAAGTTAGGCTAAAGAGGCTAATGTGACTAAACATTTAGAGTAGACTAGAAGATTTTCTTACAAGCATGCATTCAAAAGAGTTAGATGAAGACGAAGAGTGAAAGTATGTCCATGGTTATCCTTTAAAAGCATGGATAAGTTCAAAACAAATACAAAGACCAAGAGAAGTATGCCTAGCTAGTAGGCGAAGAGTAACAAGCCTATTTAGTATGCCAAGACCGCACCATAAGAAACAAATATATGTAAGGCTAATCCAAGGTTCCTATGATGGCAAATCTAGTAAAAACAACAACTAATACAATCCTTAAGCTAAGCTTAGATGTAGTCACCACAACCAACTTAATGGCAACTATCTAATTACATAGTAGATTAGAGACTAACCCTTCCAACTATCCAATTGTAATTGGACACTAAAAATCAAGTGCATTAACTACCCTAATGTAATCTCTAACTACCAGTCCAAGTTCATACTACTAAACCGAAACTATACAATGAAATGAGTGACTTGCATAAAAGACTAAATGACAAGAGTAGCAAGCCCAACTATCATCATAATCCATTTACAGCAAGACTAATATCGAACCAAAGTTGTGTGTTTTGTATTCACACTTTCAATCTCTTTGAGAAAAATTTTCAAGCATTATTTAGGCTTTTTGAGCATCCATCTTAGATACTAAACTTGCTTTTAATTATACTATATCTATACTTACTTATGCATGACATCTGCTCAATATTCAAACACAACCATATTACACTACCTAGGCTTACCCTACCATGGCACTAGATCCTCACTAATTCTACTTGCAAAACTCTCAAAGCACAATGCACCTCACCATTCTATAGGGGTAACCAACACTAGACCAGAGCTTTTGGAAGGAGCTTCCTTGGCTTTATGTCATCTAAGCATCTTGTATAGAGATAAATATGCTTTATGTCCATGGGGGGGTAATTTTACTGTACTTATTATGCTTGAGTTCTTCCCTTATAGCAAGCATCTTGAACTGTGAAGAAATCAAGTATAAAACTATTTAGGCTTCAGTTAAGAGAGCCTGAAATAGCATGTCAACAAATGTCAAGCTCATCAAACAAAAGGGAATTTGAGGGAAAATTACCTAATCAATTGTGCTCCCTTAGCTTAGAATGCAGGTTATATTCTAATAATGCTGGAAGTACACTTACCCTATGATGCTTTGTAAGGTACTACAAAAGTCATTATCCAAAATGCCCAATGCCTTTGAATTGAGCAGTGGAAAAATGAACCAAACAAATAGTCAATTCCCTTCCAAACGGCCATACAGTCTAGGGTGTTCTGTTTTCCTTTTTCAAAAATAAAGCAGAAGCCTAAACAAAAACAAACAAGAGTTCTAAAGTTGCATATTCATGCATATATCAGGCATTTTTCCAGTTCACCATACTTGTTGCGAGTCAGTCACCTATGACAGTATAATGACAGCAATGACTCCAGAAGAACACAGATGTTGAATCTTGTTTAAAGACTACAAAAGCACAAGCCTGAATTATCTGATTAAAGGGACCTATAACCACCTTGAATCATGTCTTCCAAGACACGTGCATACCCAATGTTGTCAAGAGACCCACATATCCAACTTTAGACACTTAGATATCAAATTTCACCATTGTGAGTATTCATATTCAAAAAAAGCATTGTTGACTTTAGTAGTCGAGTAATACGACAATTCTCAAATCATAAAGACGGTATGTATGAATTCTTTTGACATGGCCAAACTTTGTGGAGGACTTGATCACCTGAAACAGGTGCGCCCCCATTGCAACCCCCTACCCTAACACCAAAAACCAAAACCCACCCCAGCGAGCCACGCATTGCCATTTGTATAAGCAAATGGGGAGTCTAACGACCTCTGGTTCAATCTTTCAACCAAGCTTTTTCTCTCCTTGGTCCACATAATGTTGAGATCTACCCTTCAAATGAGATATATTGCTGCAACTTCAAGAATTTGAATTCATCGTGCTACCCCAAAGGAGTCAAAAGACATTCATTTAGACAAGAAGAAGGACCCATCTTATTAATCAACTTATAAGTGTTTGATCCCCTTAATTTCATTGAACCAACACTTCATCAACTATAATGTTTTGGTCTTTCAACCCAATTGAGGGAGATAGAAGAGAGGGATCATAATTGCCCATTCAGACAAAATATGACTTACCGTCTAGCCATCTTTTATCTTACATTTGCTCTTGTTAGGCACCCAATTTACTCAACTTATTAGTGGCCTCCGCAGCTAGTGGGTATCCAAGGAACCTGAAACCTGCACCATTCCATCATAGTTCTTCAGGGTTGTCCTCTGAAAGACTTCAAAGAAGCACAACAAAGAGAGACTAGTACAGTTTTGAATTCTCAAATGCCCTGGTACTTAATTGAGAGTTCCCATCCATATAGCTGGCCTTAATAGCCTTGTTCATGCCAATTGATCAAAAATATTGTAACACTACACACAGCAAAATGAACATGGAACAAAGTGCAGTGTCAATATTACCAAAAACTTCCTAGAACAGCATACACATTTACCTTCCAGTTCTTCACAATACTCGGCATCCCACTCCCAAACAGTGAAGTCCCAAAAGAACACCTAAAGCGCAACTTGTTTTCTCTTGATTTTCTTGAAACCCAATATCATCCATTTGAGCGAATACAAGCCATATTTACTTTGACCTACCTTAGGCCATACCAAAGCCTCCACTATTTACACAGGCTCCCTCTTTACTTACAAGATTGATGAGCACAATTGAAAAAGTACAGAAAAGATGTTCTCAACATAGTGAACCACACAGCTGAACAGCCTCAAAGAATTCTAGTCATGTTAAATAGTTCCAGATTGTCAATTAAAAGAGCTTTGTGGAACCCTTACAACAGTAGCCAGATCACAAGCATATAAACTGCACTCCTCTTTCTTGAACTAGTCTATGAAACTGTTGTACTTAACTACACTCTTGGTCTTTTGCTGCAAGATGGGCATTTGTACTGTTTTATATGTTCTGCTCTTGCTGGCGTAACTTTTACACATTTGCCATGAAACCATGTCTCACAAATATCACAGCAAATCCAGAACTCATCATTTGTATACGTCTTCCCACAACTTCCACAAGCACTCTGATTGTGCTCCTCGTCTTCCTCCTCATCCTCAGACTCTTCATCCTCCTCCTCCACAGAAGGTCGTTGCTGGCGCTGATCCTGAGAACCAGGCAGCACAATTTAAAGACTTCTCAGAATTCCACTAGTGTAGCAAATGTGACCCTATTTAAGATTAACCAAATATGGCACATGAATCAAAACAATTCGTTGTGCACCTAGTCTATTTCCCTTCAGTCATTAATGCACACTAGATTCCAGGAATACTTATTGCAAACGTTCTTGCCTCTCTTTCAAAAGACTAAATACCATTGTACCATATCAGAGATCAAGCTAACATGTCACATCAGGCATCAAGCAGGACACCAAGTCTTCAACTCACAGGTTTTACTTTGCTCTTGCTTGCATTGTTGGCACTTCCCTTCTCTTTGACAGCTGTTTTTCTTCCGGTTACAATGTCAAAGAGTGTTGGCAAATCGCAGATCAGATTGAAAAGCTGCTTCCTGCAAAATGCATAATTGATAAATAAGGATTATGTCTTCAAATTCACGTTTCACAATAATCATGATATGCACCACCTTTTAAGAGAGTTATTCCTCTTCATATTACTGCAAAGCCATGACAATCGACATCTTTGTTGCTGTAATTATTCAAATGTTCAAAGGGTTTCGGAAGTAGGCACACTGGGTAACTCTAATTATTATATGGATCAGTTTGATTGAGTGTTTCAGTTCACATGATTGGGCATTAAATATGGTGCTTTACTCAGTGCTTAGCCTGATTCTGAAGCTTTAAAAAATACCGTGTTACATTTATACCCTGAGATAAATTTAATAAATCCTAAGTAACAGCAATACCTTGTGACATGTTTCCTCTCAACTGTAGGAGCTAAGCATCCTCATCATTTACAGAGGCTTTGGGAAAGTTATGCACTTTATTCCAAGCATGCCAAGCATGCTAGTGCAGCATATTTGGGAAGCGAGATGTACTAACGTAATGGAAGGATCTGTAAGTCCCCATGATCAGTCCATTTGCATAACATACTAGGCACATTAAAGACGGCCCAGAAAAGGCAATCTCCTCAGATGTTCTTGCTTATTCAGACTTAGAGCCAGGTTATGATGTAACTCTTTGTTTCTGGCTAAGTCTTGTGGCAAGAAAGATAGAGCCCAAATGTTGAACTACCATTGTCATCTGTGAACCAAGAAGGCACCTTACATGTAGAAAAATAAATTTGCTGGAAGTCAACTTAAAAGCCTCAAGACTGTTTCAAATCTCAATGCCCTTCTTAAACACGGTTTGTAAGCAATTTTTTGATTTTACACATTGATCTCATGATTTGCCTCATAGCTCAGGGATTGTAGAGTTCATTTAACATCAAACAGTAAAGACAGAAAGAGAAAGCTGCAAAGTACTCAAGCTAACTACCCTGTAAGGGTTCGAGAATGGCTACTCCGCACATGAACAGCAGAGCAGAGATTGTTACCTTTGCAGTTTATCAAAACATGCCCCAAAATAGAATGCAACTGCCAGAAGCCAGGCATCACTATGAACTGCAACCAGAGACAACCAATCATCTGTCTCCATGCCATCCCTTGCAAAGTTAATACCAAGAGCTGGTTCAGGAAGCTCAGGGGGAATCTCATCCGCAGGTAGATTAACTTCCCAACTTCCATCAGGATAACCATACAGGCACAAATTCTCTTTCTCTGGAATATATTGATGCAAAAAACTTCAGTACAGAGTTTATTAACCATGTAACAAACTGAGGTGGAATGCAAATTTTACTCTTACCACAAAATGAAATAATGCAATAAAAAAACGATACAGCAATCATTAATGATCAACAGAAACTCTATTCAACTAACAACAACTACAATACTACAAGGACAGTCAAGAAACAATATAGAGACAGGAATGTGAGAAGCACGAACAGAAGCAAATGCACTTTACCATCAAGGCTGAAGTTCATCCTTCAATGAGGTGATCTCAAAAATACATGAAATATGCTTTACTTTGATGACATAAAGGGAATCAGCCATATTCCTTCTCCAATATTTAGGGTTTTATTAATTACAAAAGCACCCCTAAGTTCAGAAATGCTGCAGCAGTCAGGATTTGTTAGAGGGTTGTTTGTGGAGCCCAAACCCTAAACCACTGGTGGGGTGCTTCTTCTGAGAAAAGAAAATTCTATTAATAAGACCTCAGGGAAAGCACTCCAGTTAAAATACAAAACACAAAATAAGCCCTAAGAAGAAATATTGAGTACTTTGTCAAAGCACTGGCTTGGTATGCAAGCAGTCGAGTGGCCTTGTGTCCCATAGCATTGTGACTCAAGGTCGAAGAAGGTGCCTGAGTCCCATCAGCAAATAAATGTATTTCTCCTCCGTATATGTTCAGAGACACCCTGCAGTCTCTTCCATCTCCCATGGACTCTGTGGATGATCTCTGTCCAGACCTAGAGAGAGCCTCTGCAGTCAAGATGTCCTGTAGATCTATGGCATGACTGCACCTCGTGGTCCAAATGAACCAAGCAATAGTGCTACTAATCAGCTCCCATCTATTGCAATGCCATTCAGTCCACTCCATAGTTGCCAGGGGCTCCTAAAACCAGATGTATGTCTCATACAAGTTTCATAGAACATTAGAAACAGGTTTCATTTGAGGTGGGAAAAAACCATGAGACTTCATACATAGGGAGTGTGAATCATATAATGTAGCAAAAATAAATTTATCATGAGTCATGATTCTATAGAATGCAAATGGACATTCAGCATAGCATCAGTATGTACATGCTTCATGGTCCATAAATTAACATGATAGTATATACTAATTTTGAGGACTCATATTTTGACAAGTAAATGTTTTATCACGTACTGCCATTTGCATGTGTACAACAACATCCAATCAACCATTTGGTAATCATGTTCTACCAACTTCAACAACCAATAAAATTTGGAGAAATATTGTCATGTGCTCCCATATGTTTATGTAATATCATCCAATTTTTGTGATCATGGAAGCTATGGCAGAATATGGCATTTTGATAACAGCTAAGGTTGAATTATTCGCCCATCTATATTTAGGCTTAGAAATAGCAGTGTTGCGCATGGAAACTACGACAAATCCTTGCAAATTGTTAAGTGTTCGCCTAGAAAAGGAAAACTATTCATTGTCAACTGAAAGAAAATGCATAGAAATTTTCCACAATACTCCCCTTCTAAGGACCATTTGACCATTGAGAAATTTCGTCCAAGCTTTGGATCCTGAGATGGAGTAGGCATAAATCTATGGTTCATGCATCTTGCAGTGGCTTGTTGATAGAGATTAACTTCAACAAAATTCCTGATTTTTCATTCGGTCTAAAAAATTTGCATTACCATCCTCTAGTTTGAACACATATTGCTTCAAAGAGTACAACTTCTATGCATCTATATGGTGTTGAGATGCCTCCCCTTTATCTTCTCTTTTGAAGCCCTAGTCACATAGGATGGGGATATGAATGAGGTTGAGGGACAGCCAAAAAAAAAAAAAGAATGGAACAGGGACGGGGATAGAATGATATACAATATAACATTTTACATTCACCGATTTTCTTTGTTGTTATGCAGTGGGTGGGTGGGTGTGTATGGATGCGTGAGTGTGGGGGTGGGGGTGGGAAATATATCTGTATGCATGCAAGAGGCACGCATGTACCATGTCTGATGTAGGCTGCTAGAAATTATAGTTTACTTTCTCTTCTATTAATATATCTATCATCAATCATTACATTATGGTCTAGTAATGAGTAGACAACAAGTGTGTGCAGGTTGCACAACAAAAAAGGAGTGTGTAGAGAGGGATGTCGGCTGGTTTGTACAAATGCAAGATATGGAATGATTCTACCTGGGTGTAAGACTTGACTCTGTGTGTATATAAAAGACAAAGATAAGACAAATTGAAACTTTTTTTGGGTAAATTTTCGATTCTCTCAAATGCCAAAAAAACATCTCTATTAGGCATGAAGCATCCCTCACCAATAGGGGACATCCCCCCTTGTTTCAAGATGCAATCCCCCTAGCTTTTTAAGTTGCAAACTGCATTTCCATGACTTGAGGGGTCATGATGGCCATCCCTTGCAACTATGTTTGAAGAATTAATGAATGTCTTAAGTAGCTTACACAAGGCATAGAGAATTGGAATTTGACTATAAGTTATCCTGCCAAAAAAAGGACCTTGGGAGCAAGCTAAACATTGTTGTTTATAGATCACAGAGTAAAAAATCACAATTTCTCTCACAGGAAAATATTGTCTGTTTCCAGAATCCCTACCCTATAGATGGAGATGATGAGAAATCTTCTTATAAAAGGCATGCCATGTCCAAAGAGGAGATTGCTCTAGGAGAGAGTGCTTTGCACAAGGACAGGCTTGCACATGATTAATGAACAGCAAGAGAGAGAAACAGAGATTGTTAAAATGTCACATCCACTAATGTGAAAATGTTCATCAAAGTACAATCACTCGGGTACAATAGTACCATCGCCTAAGAGGGTGTTTACACAAGGAAAAAAAATCTCTCATCAACTAGAAGGTTAAAAATACCAGTGGATAAGGGAGCCTTCATACCAAAACAACCAAAGGAACATGATGAGTATAACAAACTCCTCTCAAATGATGATTTGAATGTATACAAGGAATAGCAAATCAATCCCTAAATAGTAAGTGTAAAGCCTGACAGAAAGCTTCAAACTTTTCTCTTGAAAGAGCCTTAGTATATGCATTTGCCAAATTGTCCTATGTTAAGATATCAATCAAGTCAATGCCCTCGATTGTACAAAGGGTGTGAAGCTTTGGGATTTTCAGCCATAGCCAAGAAGCTCTTAAAGCAAGTATCATAACACAACAAAAAAAGAATTTGTATCCTTTCTATTATTTTGCATATTTATATCATTTATTAAATTTGTTTCCTTTGAACTTACTAGATATAAGGAAAAGTGCACTAGAGATGGCCTGATGAGTGGTCACAAGTTAAAGTGAACCCACACAATGGGTTTAAAATAAGATGATATACACTTCCACCTATATAATCACATTGGACACTTGTGACCAAAAATCCAACGTATCAAGGTTAGACTTGCACACATAAATGATTGATGCCTTGAAATGTGGGCTAGATCCGGCAAAATAGATAATTACAATCAACAAGATGGCATGATCATGAAATGTTTGTACAATGCACATATATAGGCTGAAAACTTAAAATGCACATATCTTTGCATGAAAAACTCGTATAAAAATGTCAACTTTATCTTTGTAATGTACTTGTAAAGAGCTTTCATATGGCACCCATATTGGGGGGTCCCTAAATTTTAGGGGCCTCAAATTAGTCTTAAAATACTACTCCTAAACAATAGGGATAAATTTCTAAATATGGTAAGTTTTATGTTCCAACAACCCTTACTAAATTTGATTGTTTTTATTCTTAGCAGTTCTTGGATCAAAAAGGAAGGCCATAGAAAAAAGACAAGTGTCATGATACTTGTCGCACAAGCTTCCAAGTATCCTACCACTTGTTAGACCTCATGACATGTGGTTGACACTTGTCTTGTACTACTCCACCTTCCTTATTTGCATTAGCTGTCCCCATTCCCCTATAAAGAGAACTTATTTTTACTCATCAGTTTTCTTAGTTGTAAATTCTTGTTCAACAACTAAAGATAGCATAAAATCAGTCCCATCCATGTACATCATCATCTTCAACCCCTCCACCATCAAATTACCCCATATTTCCTCTTCTTTCATTGTTGTTTTACACGACACTAAACCTATAAATTCATTATAGCCCTTCCTTCTCGATCTCTTCTTCCATTTCAAGAACAAAAGCAAGCCATATCAATGTCTTGTTATTCATCAACGGAGAAAGACTGATTTTCCCTCTTTCTTTCTCATCTTGTAAAGAAATCAATCTTGCATATCTTTAACCCTCAATCTTGTCTCCATTACTCTTACATTTCCATGGCTATCATATTTAGCTTCAAATATTCGTTCTCTTTTGTTTTTGTTTTTTGTTTTTTGAGCCGGGTGCCTAATCAAACTCAAAGGCAGAACCCTGTACCACTAGCTCCATTTCTTGAAATATTACATTTTTTGGGGCATTTGCACCAAGCAAATAATTCTGACTTGTGCTCCAATACATACACTCAACAATGACATATCATCTCATCAATAAATGTCACAAAGTACAAGTATCCCTCAAGGGATTGGATGCACATGGGACCACAAACATTATTGTGCACAAGCTGTAATTGCTTATCAACATGCGTAGATCCATTTTTAAGAAAAGAAACACTATACATTTTACCAAGAATTCACTTACATACATTTTTATCACTATCTTCAATGGAGAACACGGCAAAATAGTGTGACAAAATGGTATGCACTCATACCATATCAAAGAGATAGTAGGGTTTGCGGGGAGAATACACAATGTGCGGCAAACATTGAGAGAAGAAGAAACTCTAAGAAAAAACAAAAGAAGATGATGATGAATGATGAATCACTAAATCATGCTAAGTGAATCAAGCTGATACAACGGAGCCGAAGCTATAAAGATTACTAGATTGTCTTGTCAAATCAAGCAACAGTATCTGTAGAAAACCTACATTGTAGAGGGAGCAAAATGCAACGCTCCAACCATAGGATATCGAAGTAAATGTTAAAGATGAAAAACATCTATCAAGGGAGCAAACCGCAGTCCTCTGAGGCTTTCAAAGTCGAGAAAGAAGATTACCAACTACTATAGACCTGTGCTTCAAAGGATGAAGAAGGACAAGACAAACTGCCAAATGAAGAAATCCAACTCTGGATGGAGCAAGAGCTGCAAAACACAACCTCTTCAAATAGCAAATGCCTATTGGAATCGGTGTTGATGCCG
Organism: Lygodium microphyllum; assembly: GCF_053477565.2. Taxonomy (NCBI): domain Eukaryota; kingdom Viridiplantae; phylum Streptophyta; class Polypodiopsida; order Schizaeales; family Lygodiaceae; genus Lygodium; species Lygodium microphyllum. The sequence goes on along the minus strand of NC_141144.1, from coordinate 66,220,434 downwards.
AGAAGATGTCTAAACAGCCACACACAGCCTAGATGTGCTAATGCTTAATGAAACAGAGGTCGCTAAATGAAGGAGGAGTCACCAAACTACCAAATGAAACACTGATGATGATGCCAAGTAGAGAGAGACTCACGCCAAATGAAGAGAAGTCCTCTCACAAACTACAAATACAACCCTAAAGATGACAGTAGGTGGAGAGAGAACAATGCCTGATGGAGAAGAGTCTCCTAGACTGCAAAATGCAGCCTTGAAGATGACGCCTGATGATGATGATGGATGCTAGCTAGAGATGGAATCCGATCGTGAACTGTATGTCCTCCAAAGGGGGGTGAATAGTAGTGGAAATGGAGAGAGGACAAAATAATGTGGAAGAGAGTGACAAAGTGTCAAAAGGAATGAATGTGTGGGATGGCAAATGAGTGGAGTCAATGCCATAATTTTAGGCATATCAAGTGGCACCCAGACACTAACTAATGGTCCAAATAGAGCCTTTTTGGGGCTGTAAATGGAAACCAAAATAGGAATGAAGAAGAAGAAATGTGATGAATGACTTGGTTTCTCAACAAAAAGATCCAACACCATACCCTTCCTTCCAAGGCGAAGCAAACTACCATAATTAGGATGACCAAATCAAGCATGCCATGACTAACTGTCATCCATGATCTTAGCATCAACAATTAATGCATCCTCTAATACCTCCTCTCATACAAACCAAGCTGTTAAGAGACCATTGTACAACATGCTCATACCAATGAGATCGACCCTATCACTTTAATTGTGCATGTCCACATGAAATCTAAATCATAAATCCAACATATGCAATGGCTGAAACTAAAAGCCAATTCTTTCTAATATCAAGCACAAACAGACATCTTTGAACATAATAGTAGCCCCACATTCATTGCAACAATAGGAATTTCACCAATGTCTAATTGCATAGGAGGCATCATTGGCAAAAATATCTAATCCCCTTTGGGTGTATCATGACGTGAGACAAACAGGACCATTGTCAAAATACCAAGTATCCTTCGTGCTCCACTACAAATAGGCATTGTGTATGTAATGAAGGATCATAAGTGCATTGCACAACAAATGCATAAGACTAATATAATATATGTCCAAGCAAGCCATATGTGCCTCTACATCCTTCACATTAAATAAATTCTCAACCAGGATCATGCCCAATTGCTTCCTTTTCACACTAGCAATAACCTTTCTACATTCTTTAGTAGTATGTCCAATTTTCCTATAGTAGTTGCACTATTTCTTCTTAACCTAATCTTAGTTTCCTTGAAAGTTAGAAAAGGGTGTTGTTTTGTCCTTTGACTCAGAATCAGATGGCTTCCATGATTTTCCCTTGCCTTCTTGGCTGGTTTCAAATGCCTAATTGTCCATAATCATGCTCAAGTAGTTAACCTAAACCTGCTCTTCTTGCATCAATAAGGATACCAACTCATCAAAGAGTATAAATTTGCATTACCCTTTGCAAGTAAAGGGAGAGTAGTCACAAAACTTTAGTAAGACTGTAAACCAGCCAAGACAGCGAAAACAAGAGATGCATCAAGGATAATCTCATCAATGTTTGCAAGCTAGTCCTTGAGATTGCTTATGCGTGTAATGTAAGCATTAACTGGATCACCCTCTGTCGTGTGCTCTGACTCAAACTGCTTGCATAAATAGGCAGCACACACCTCATTGTGCACCTAATTGAGAGAAGCAAGTACCCCTATGCTTGTTCGGCCTTTGCACGTGACCAAATATGTGAGGTGACCTATCCCTCCCATCCCATCTCGACCACTTGGCAATGGAAGGAGCAGCTGGAATTGGAGCAGATGATTTACCAGTACTTGTAGATGAACTAGATGAACCTACATTTGTCTAAACCATAGGGGTTGTTTGTCTCAGTTCAGTGCCACCTAAATATCCCCATAGTTGTTTCATAACAAGTACATGAACCATCATGTATGCCCGCATTCAATAGGTAGTTCCATCCAACTTATCATTGCCCCCAAACATATTGAATGTCACTTTGAGCTGCCATTTCTTGCTGTGTATAATGAACAAATGCAACTAGCTACTATGAAAAAAAATTTCATGTAGGTATATCACGATAGAAATCTGATGTAGGACTCAAAAACTCACAGATTTCAGCTGAAATGAAGATGACAGAGATGAATTTTCAAGAAAATGCTGCCAATAAGAGGTGAAATTGCTCCAATGTCCTCAAATGTAATTTAGAATGTTGAATCAGGCCTCGATTTTGATGATTTGAGGAATTTCAGCTCAACAGTGAAAAGCCCCAAATTTTAATGATGAAATTTTGAAAAAATTTGATCGGACTTAAAAAGCCCCAATTTTTTTCAGATTTGGGATGCAATTCATAATGGAGAGCAAAATCACCAAATTTTAGTGTCACCGATGGCAGATTTCAGCAGATTGATGAAGGATTTGTGCAAATTTAAGGGAAGTCCCAAACCTTTTTGGTGCTGGACAGCAGCAGCAGATGTCAGTGTGAGTGTGTACAGGACAGTCAAGAACAGCAGTGGTGGCATATCTGCAGGCTGTTGGGGTGCAGGAGATATGATGCAAAAGGCAGAGCAGGCATCTTTGATGCTGCTTGCCAGGCATGTGCTGCAGGAGTGTCTGCTGTTGGTAGTGCAATACCTGGCAGTAGTGGCATTGTGCAGGAGATGTCAGCTGGCATGGTAGGCAATGTGGTTGTGGCTACTGGAGCAGACAATGGTGAAGCGAGAGACTGCAAAGTGGAGCTGATGGGCAGTATTGTACTGGAGAGCAAAATTCCTCAAATTTAGTGTCACCGATGCCAGATTTTGGCAGATTGATGAAGGATTTGTACAAATTCAAGGGAAGTCCCAAATCTTTTTGGTGCTGGACAGCAGCAGGAGATGTCAGTGTGAATGTGTACAGGACGGTCAAGAACAACAAAGGTGGCATGTCTGCAACCTGTCCGGGTGCAGCAAATCTGGTGCAAAAGGCAAAGCAGGCATCTTTGATGCTGCTGGTGTCAGAAGTGGATGCAGCAATGGAAGCATAAACATGTGCTGAAATAAACTTCTGAACACAAGAGAAAAGAGGAAGGAAATAAGGAGCCATTGGCTGTGCGGGCACCAGCACCTGCTCCTCTCTCCAACAAAAGATCCACAAGTGTGATGGTGAGTGATTGACTGATTGAGGAGGAGGAGCCTGAGTAAATAGGACAAAAATATGTCCTCAATACGATCGGATCGGCCAGCATTTAATATTGTTCGGCCAGCAATAAATGCTAAATATGAGCAAAATGAAGACCATTAAAAATGCCTAAAATAATCTAAATAATGCCCAGCCCTAAAGCATGTACAAACTCACACATGAGCAGACATATCTGCTAATCATCGGTGATCGGATACAATACAATGGTATAATGATAATGAATCATAAAGCATAGAACCACCAAGTAAAACCATGAATACCCAAGTAGTGAGTGTGTAAGCCACCACTAAGGTGCCTCAGAGAAAACCTAAGGTCGATGTCAATCATACTAGCACCTGAAAATAGAGAAGATCATAGCATAGCTCTGTGTTTGTCACAATGTGTCTTTGTAGCATACATGAACATCCTGTCAAAAATGCTTCTGGAACATACGTGGCCATGGATTCCCCCCGCCTTTGGCTAGACCACCAAAGTGTCCACTCATGTGAGCTCATGACTAGGAACCAATCCCGTTCTCCATCAAAAAGCCCATCATGAACTTGGATGTCAATCCTAGCTCCAAGATTTGAACCTGTCAAACTTCGTTCGATGCATCAGGAAACTCCCTTTCTGGATCTTGTGCATCAGTATAAATGTATAGATGAGACACAGCTACCCCATCCGTCCACCCTCTCACTCTCCCTCTCTGGCATTGCAGAGTCGTGAGGGATTGTCATCACCACCACTAGTAAGCAGCAGATGAAGGGGCCATCAATCCCTTCTGCAATCTAAAGAAGCTGATCCTTTCCACGTGTTGGCCTACGCTTTGGCTGGAGGATCGGAGGATCGGAGGATCGGAGTCGGAGTTTGAGGCAGATGAGGACTCGTCGTTGGAGTCCGCATCCCGCTTTATCGTCTTCTTCTTCTGCTTTCTGAAAGCCGCTAACTCTTTGCAATCCTTCCGTAAATGAGCTTTCTTCCCATAGTGGTAACACTAGGTCGTCTTCTTCAAACCTCTCTCTGAAGCTGCAAAAACCTCACTGGAACCTCCATAAGAGAACGAAAGCCGCCCTTATAACCGCAAAGACGCCTCATGCTCAAGTAGCATCAAGGTCATGTGTAAAACTGACAAGAGTGGATGTTGTCTGCACCCTCAAAGCATTCACCACTCCATTAAACACCGGAGGGAGTTTGAAGAGGACAAGTCCAATAAGATAAGCCTCTAGAAGTGCAAACCACATTTGTCGAAGTCAGTCTTGGATCTAGGTCACACGAAGTAGAAAAGAATGGAAAATATCTTTGGCCTCAAATGTAATTTGCTGGAGCTATCCATAAAGAGTGATTGCCCTCATGGGGGGAGGTGCCGCGTACAGCTGCGCAACTTCGTCCATACTTCAGAAGATGTCCTGCAAGAGGTAACCGCCGGTAGGACTTCTTTAGAAATACAACAAAGCAAGACCGAATAGGCACGTGCATCATCTGAATCCCATGTAAGCACCACTTTCTCATGGTTGTATTCATCAAAATCATCCGATGTCAAAGCAGGACACTAAGGACGAGGAATAGCTCCACATCCTATATACCATAAGCGCTTCTACACAAACCAAGCTTTTATCACGGCACTCCATGTGAGATAGTCAAGTCCATGTAACTTTTCATCAGTGGATGCGCACAGAAGAGCCATCTGTAGAGGATGAGAAGATACGGAGAGAGAAAAAAATATTTGGAGAGAAAACACAACCAAACCACAAGCACAAAATGCAAAAAATGAGAGTCACACGCAATATTCACCAAAATCTGACCAAAACAAGAAATCTGCTGTGAAAAGTCAAAAAATCAATCAAGAACTATCGGAAACGGCAAAAACAGCCTAATGATGCAATCACACAGCCCAGAGGAGATACAAAAACACCAAAACGCAGATTGATCAGAAACACAAGCAACAGAGGGGCTGACACAGGCTGTACAGATGTTGATGTCAGCAAACGCAGCAATAAATGCAGGGAAAACAGGTCGCCTTGATCAGAACAGCAATAAACTGATCAGCAATGGTCAAAACAGTCCTAAAATCAGCAAAGAAAACACAGCAGGAGCATAGAACCTAAAATCTGATACCATGTTACAAGTGGATGCAACAATGGAAGCATAAAAATGTGTTGAAATAAACTACTAAACACAAGACAAAAGAGGAAGGAAAGAAGGAACACTAAAGAACATAACACAAATGAGAACTCAGATGTATGCTCAGGAAATAGAATCTATATATCCAACATGAGACAATCACGTACAAAGGTGAGTCACTGGTTGAGTGGGCACCAACACCTACTCCTCTCTCTAGCAAAAGATCCATAAGTGTGATGGTGAGTGACTGACTCGCTAAGGAGGAGGACCCTGAATAAATAGGACAAAAATATGTCCTCAATATGACTTGGTCGACCAGCAATAAATGCTAAATATGAGCAAAATGAAGACCATTAATGCCTAGCCCTAAAGCATGCACAAACTCACACATGAGCTGACATATCTGCTAATAGCTAGCGAGGCATGTGTTCCAAGTGTTAACAATCATGTTTGTCAGGCCTTGTCATCTCTTGCCTGTGAGCCTCAATCCGAGTCAACAAGGACTTTAGGAGCTTTGACTTGTCTATCACTTGTTTTGACAAAAGAGGTAGCTTATTCTAGAGCACCAAGTTTATTGCATTTCAGTGTATTTTCTCCTCTAGTCGAGATTTTATGTGCATTTCCTGAGGCAATTTCTGCATTCTTCAGCCTGCCTCACCTGCTGGACATTGTCCACCCTTTTCGGGATTTTTTTGAGCATTCTTGGCATTTTTACCATCATTAAATGCTGGTCAAACATATTTTAGGCCTCAAATTTTAGGTTGGCCAGTTTTTGGGTTTTTTGGCTATTTAAAGCCATTTCCCACTTGGCAGTCAATTGTATTGTCATCTTCCCTTGGCAGGTGCACACTCTGACTCCGTCATCTTCCTCCGTCTTCGATGCTGCCGTCATCTAGGTGTTTGCAGCCTGCATTTGCATGAAACGCAACCAACAGGAGGTCATCCACATCAACAAAGGAGGAGGTGTCATCATCTGGAGAATAGGCGGCAATTTTTCTCTCCAAGCAGCAGCATTTTCTCTCTCCGCTTGCAAGCGATAGCATCTTCTAGGTCTTTTCTAACATAGGCAGCTCCATCTTGACTATCTATTGGTTGCAGATTGTTTGGTGATTGCAGATATATATGAAGATGTTTTATCACCAATTCTTTGTTGATTCAAAGGAGGTCTCTATTCCTTCCTCTAAGAGACGGAGAGACTTTCGTGCTAGTTCACGCGACAAGCAGAGGTCACCTAGCCCATTTATACAAGATCCCTCTATTCCCCGTTCTCTCCATGTTTCACAGAAGGCTCATTCTGCTGGCCTTCATATGCCTTCCATGGCACCCTCTATACAAGTGTCCGTACTCCCTTCTTTGCCCAAAGAAGACTGACTTGATGGTTTCAACTACTCGCTTTGGTCGTGATAGGTGGAGTGTATCCTTGATACCTTTGATCTTTGGGAGTTTGTTACCCACCCTATTCCCCGTCCAGTGGAGGATTTCACCGTTGGATCATTGATGGATCGCGCAGCCTTATGGGTCGACTCAACTCGAGAGCACGATCTTTCCTCCTTATGAGCTTACAGGATTCTGTCCTAGTGCATGTGCGCAAGTTGCGGAAACCAATGGAAGTGTGGACAAAGCTTGCTTCTTTGTACCATCAGAAGACATTAGCCCATCGGATTACTCTCAAGAAGAAATTACGAATGCTCATTGTTGATGATTCTTCTTCCGTGAAGGATCATATTAACACGTTGGAGGACATGAGGGATGAGCTTGCGTCCCTTGGCAGGATGATCTCTTCCGAGGATATGACCATGATTCTTTTGACCCAGCTGGCATCTCCCCGTTTTGATGTCTTCTACACCAACCTTCTTACATTGAGGACCCGTGAGAAGCTTCTATGGGAGAAGCTTGCCCCGCTTGTTTTGGTTGGCCTCAAATTTCAGGTTGGCCAGTTTTTGGGGTTTTTTGGCTATTTATAGCCATTTCCCACTTGGCAATCAGTTGTATCATCATCTTCCCTCCTTCCTTGGCAAGTTCACACTCCGACTCCATCATCTTCCTCCATCTTCGGTGCTGCCATCATTATCAGCCTGAACTGGTGCCCTCACTGACGCTCCGAGCTGTGTGTAGGGACTGATCAGTCCACAGCTTTGTATTCAGCATTCATTTCAATCAGACAATATTTCTTCCTTCATTTTCTGCTTCCTTTCTGTGTGTGTGTGTGTGTGTGTATTCATGTTCCTTCTTTTGTTGCGCACTCTCACAGCAAGAGGGTGCCATGTTAGCAATGCAAAACCTAGCAGTAGCGGTGCTGTGTAAGAGACGTCAAGTGGCACAATAGGCAGTGTGGTTGTGGCTGCTAGAGTAGACAATGGTGTAGGAAGCAACTACAAAAGCAGAGTTGATTGGCAACATTGTACACAATACACAGCTGGATTAGATACGCAACAACTTCACAACTCGCAAGTGAAACTTGGAGCAGCTGGCACGGATGGCTAAGGTGACAACTACAGTTAAATAAATAGAGGCGCCTCGGTGGAACTATAGCTACAAACGGCTAAGGTGGCAAGTAATTCTGCTAGGTGATGGGCAAGTCAGCTAGTGCTAGGCGTGATGGAGCAATGGTGGCAGCGAGCACTGAATCACGAAGCAAAGTCAACTAAAGAGAGGAGCTATAGTGAACAGTTGATGGTCGCTACCAAGTAGAGTAGAGAGAAGAGGGCCAAGCTTGTAGATCAATAGTAGTGTTGACACTAGCTAACGAGTTGAATGGCAGCTATGTCAATGGCATTAATACCATTGTTGGGTCCATACTCAGCTGCGCACATGCACGTTACAATGAACAATGAACAGCAAACAAGAGAGTGAGAGGTTGTTAACATCACATCTGCTAATGTGATAACAATAATGAAATCGCAATCCCTAGAGTATTATGGTACCACAGTCTAAGGTGTTCACACAAGGGGAAAAAAATATTATCCAACTAGAAGGTAAAAAGTGTATGTGGATAAGGGAGCATTCACACTAGAACAATTGGAGGAACACAATAAGTGTAACAAATGGCAGTGCTGAGAACACAAGTGGTTACATAAAGTTTGTAGGAAGGAATGTAGATGATTCCATGTCAAAATGGCAATGGAAGAAGGAATGTACAAATAGAAGGTAGGAATGCTAAACAGCAAAGAAAGGTGATGAAAAACTCGGATTGATATAATGAATAAGGCTTAAGAAGGGAAAGCCCCTACATGTGCTACTATGGTCACATGGATCATGTCAAGAGAGATTGAATGAATGAAACTGTTATTTTGGAATATATAGTCCACAAGTTCACACTTGTAACCCAATAATACGATATGTTATCAACAAATCATTGATTGATACCTACTTAACATTCCAATGACAACTACTTTGTGACTTCAGAAATTTTCTTGACTTCCAAATGTAACATTTTGGTCTCATAGGGCAATTTGGCCTCTTGTAGCCATTAATATAACTTTCTTTCTCTCATAGATATTATAATGACAAATTGCTAACATCACATCCACTAAGATAAGAATGATAAAACTACAATCCCTAAGGTATTGTAGTACCACGATCTAAGAAGGTGTTCACACACACGGTCGTGCGAGGGAACAAGGGATGCTAGCAAGTTTGTCAGCTCATGTGTGAGTCTATGCATGCCTATCAAGGTTGGGCACATTGCCTTTTACTAAGGCATTATTTTACCGATCGTTGTGGCATTTTATGTCAGTCGGCCAATATTAAATGTTGATCAACCAACTGCCATTTTATGCCTATTTATTCTATGGCTCCTCCTCCTCCCATTTAGTCATCATCATTCTTAAGATGGTCTTCCTGTTGGAGAGAGAACCCAATGCTAGCACCTACACAGCTAGTGACTCACTGTTGTATACGTTATTCTTGTGTTTGGTATATGGATTCCATTTCCTGAGCACATCTATGAGTTCTCTTCTTTTGCAGTGTTCTTCTATTTTCTTTCTCTTCTATCTTGTGTTCAGCAATTTATTTCAGCACTTGTCTATGCTTCCATTGCTGCACCACTTCTAACATGGTATCAAATTGTAGGATCTAGATCCCTACTACGATTTTTCTGCTAATTACAGGTTTTTTTTTCCTTCGTCAATCAATCGACCTACTACCGCTGGTTTTCAGCTTGTGTATACTCAACTATTGCCTGTGTTTTCAGACCAGCGACCTACGTTTTCAGCCTACGCCTGGATTCCAACATGCAATCGTCAATTTGCCACATTAAATGCTCCATTAGCCTGTGTTTTTGGTTTTTTGCCCCTAACCATGGCTGGTGATAGTTTGAACAAGCCCTTTTTGCTGTTTTTGATAGTATTTGACTGGTTTTTCTTCATTCTACAACAGTTGCCCTTCGTCTCTTATCAAATTTTGTATTACACTACATGTGAGCTCTCATTTTTTGAAGTCTTTGCTATTGGTTTGGCTTTATTCCCTCTTCATATATCCTCTATCTTCTCTTCTTCCTCTCCTAATGGCTCCTCCATGCACTTCTACAAATGATAAGTTACATGGACCTAACTATCTTACATGGAGTGCTATGATGAAAGCTTGGTTTGTGCAAAGGCAAATTTGGCACATTGTATGTGGAGCTATTCCTCGGCCTCAACGTCCTTTTCCTCTTTCCGAAGATTTTGAGGACAACAATGAGAAAGCTATGCTTACATGGGATTTAGATGATGCACATGTGCATTCTGCACCACTTCATTGTATTTCTAAAGAAGTTCTACAGGCAGTTACCTCCTGCAGGACATCCCCAAAGATATGCTCGAAGCTTCAGATGTTGTACAAGGCTGTAGGCACCTTCCCGCCCTAGGTGCCATGACTCTTTATGGACAGCTTCGACAGATGATTTTTGAGACGATGAACACCATTTAATCCTTTTTGCTCCATGTTACCCAGGTACATATTCAGTTTCAACACATGTAATCTGCCCTTCCAAAAGGCACATCTACTAGGAACGGTAATCCACAAGCTCCCCCCAGAATTTGATGGAGTGGCCACTGCTTTGCGAACACAGACATCCTCTACACCAGTGAGCTTTACATATGTCCTCGATGGTACTTGAGCATGAGGCATATCTACATTTACAAGGGAGGCTTCCATCTCATTATGGAGGCTCCGGTGAGGCCTTTACAACTTCCAAGAGGGGTAACAAGAAGAAAAAGTCAAAGGCCCAATATTATCACTCTGGTAAGAATGGACGCTTGCGGAAGGACTGCAAGGAGTCAGTAGCCTCACGGAAGAAGAAGGAGAAGAAGTGGAATGCGGACTCCTCCAATGAGTCATCCTCTTCCTTAGACTCTCTGACTCCAATCCTTTGACCAAGAAGAAGTCCAAGGGGCAGAAGGGGTCCACTTCTTTAGACCAAGGAAAGGGCTTGACTACCCCTTCCTCGACAACTTTCTAGTCCAAGTGATGCGGTTATCCCTCACGACTTTGCAATGCCAAAGAGGAAGTGTGAGAGGGTAGTGAGATAGCGCAATCAAGCGGTCAAACCTCGGCTTTAGAAGTAGGTTCACAAGTGCACAGGTTCCAAAGAGAGACGTACCTAACGCATCGACCAAAGTCTGGCATGTTCGAATCCTGGAGTTGGGATTGACATCCAAATTCATGATGGGCTATTATTCGACAAAGAACGGAACTGGCTTCTAGTCCAAGCTCACGAGGGGAGACTTTGGCAATCTTGGCCAAAGGCAAAGAATCCATGGTTTCATATGTTCAAAGGCATTTTTGACAAGATGGTCTTGTATCCTAATTGAGACATTGTTAACGGACATAGAGATCAGTTCTAACTCTCCTATATTTTCAAGAGCTGATGTGATCAACATCAACATCAAGTTCTCTCTGAGGCACGTTGGTGGTGGCTTGACCACCCATTGCTTGGGTATCCATGGTTCTACTCTAGTGGTCCTTTGTTGTCTGGACTATGATTAGCTTTTATCATTGTATCATTGTATTGTATCAGATCCCCCATAATTTGAGAGAGGGTGTTAGCAGGTTTGTCACATCATGTGTAAGTCTATACATGTCCATCAAGGTTGGGCACATTGCCTTTTATTTAGACAATATTTTAGTGATTCTTGTGGCATTTTATACCAATCGGCCAGCATTAAATGCTGGCTGACCAGCTACTATTTTAGGCCTATTTTATGCCTATTCTTTCTATGGCTCCTCCTCCTCCCATTTAGTCATTATCATTCTTCAAGCGATCTTCCTATTGAAGAGAGGAGCCAATGCCGATACCCACACAGCCAACAACTCACTGTTGTATGTGTCATTCCTATGTTTGGTATATTGATTCAATTTCCTAAGTGCATCTTTGAGTTCTCTTCTTTTACAATGCTCTTCTATTTTCTTTCCCTTGTCTTGTGTTCAATTGTTTATTTCAGCACTTGTCTATGCACCTATTGCTGCACCACTTCTGACAAGGGGTATTCTCCAACACTAGAAGGTAAAAAGTGTTTGTGGATAAGGGAGCATTCACACCAGAACCAAAGGCACAAGATAAGTGTAACAAATGGCAGTGTTGAAAACACAATGGATCACAAACTAGCCGAATGATGCCCTGAATCACATGGGATGGGCTCACATGTGAAATTCCTAACAATTCCTTGAATTTTAGGTGCTGATTTCAGTGTACAATACCTTTGATTGATGCTAAATCCTAATTTCTACAAAAATTTATGGTTTACAACGGAATTCTCACTATTGCCCACCAAATCTAACTAAGAACTCCTTCAATTGGCTGAGAGATGCTGAGATCTTTGGAGAATAAGCCGAAGAAGGTAAGACAATGTGGAGATGAGAAAGACATTTGAGATTCTTTACGAGAAAGGCCCCAAACTCATTGTTATCGTGTCAATTCTGCATTTAATGCAATCGTCTATTGTCCTAAGGCCCCATAAACATAGTTACCTGGAACAGGGAACGGGAATGGAAACGGGAACGGAAATGGGAACGGGGGGAACGTCCAAGGTCGGGGAATAGGAATGGGGGAAACGGCACGTCTTAAGTACCCCAAGTATGCCCTACATGACCCAAATTGCCCCAAAGAATGTCCCTCTAATTGCCCCAATACCCTTCAATGCTCCAAATTATCCCAAATGTCCCAAAATTGACTTGATTATCCCCATAGCTCCAAATTGCCCTGATTTGCCCCAATTATCCCAATTTCCCTTGAAATTAGACAATATAAATGGATGATTACCTTGGAATTGAGAATAGGCTGAAATTTGATTGTGATGTGTAAGGGTGATAATGCATCAAATTTGAACTTTCCATGGACTCCTGATTGGCTTGTGGTTTGTCTTGACACTTCGAATCTTCAACCAAAGAGAGAGAGAGAGAGAGAGAGAGAGAGAGTACTGTGTGCACATTGGGCAATGGAGATGGGTGAACATGTGGTAGAAGGAGCGTGACACGAGCAAAAAGAAAAAACTGAAAAAAATGTTATTTTTTGGTCAACAGGCTTGGAATGGCCGTTTCAAATAGGGAATGGCAAGGGGAACGGCAAGGAATAGTAGGGAACGGCCTTGGAAACATTCCTTGGCCGTTTCACCTCTCCTTGGAGAGTTTGGAACGTGTTAGGCCGTTCCTACAAGCCGAACGCCCGTTCCTTGTTTCTATCTCTATAAATGTTGTCACCTAATCAGCAATGCTATCACCAACCCTTGATGGGTGTGTTCCTATTGCAAAGGGCCTCTGATGGCTTTCACCTACTACAAATGTTGTACTTTACACAAGGAAATCACTAGCAACTCCTCTCTCTCTCTCTCTCTTTCTCTCTCTCTCTCTCTCTCTTTGAGGCTGAATACACTAAATAAGCTTCTCCAACCCCCAAACAACCTTCTCCCCCATTGCATGGGCATTTTTGCCAAGTGACAACCTTCTAATCCCATTTTCCAGCCCTAATGGATGAGTTCTTGCTGTGCCTCCAAAGGGCCTCTAATAATTGTCGCCTGCTGCAAATGTTGTACTCTGCACAAGGAAATGATTACCAGTTCCTCTCTCTCTGTCTCTCTCTCTCAAGCTAAATACGCTTCTCCAACCCCCAAATAGCTCTCTCCCCCCATTGCATGGGCATTTTTTCCAAGTAATGCCTTTTAATCCCATTTTTCAGTCAATTAATTAATTTTCAGAATTAATTAATCCTGAAAATTAATTTCATCCCTTTTAACCTTGCCCAAAAATAAATGTGCCCATCCACAATTAGATTGGCTATGCCATTTGCAATCCTCAATGGTCCCCAACCTTCGTTGACCCCCTAGAAAGGCATTAATTAATTAATTAATGCTAGTCCTTGATGTCAACACTAACACTTAATTACCAATTAACTGTCCTAGGGCCTAGACTTATACCACTTGACAACCAAAGTCGAGCTAGCATAACTTATCACAACTTTTGCCTTTGACACCCACTACTTCCTTGTGTTACCATGAAATAACTATGTGTTGACACTTAATTGCCAATTAATTGTTTTAGGGCCAAAACCGACGCCAATTGACAATCAAAATTGAGCTGGCATAACTTGTCACAAATTTTGCCTTTGACACCCCGTGCTTCCTTAGGGTCATTAGCTTATTACCATGAAATAACTACCATGTGCATCACATGCCTTGCAACCTTGCACATTTGATTATTAATCAATTGCTACTAGCAAGGTTAAAGCATCTCAAAAATTACACGTCCTTGTGACATCTGCAGCAAGGAATGTAGATTTCATGTCAAAATTGCAACGAAAGTAGGAACGTATAAATAGAAGCTAGAAATGCTAAATAGCAAAGATAAAGTGATGAAAAACTTGGACTAATAATGAATAAGGCTCATATAAATTGCCCACTACATGTGCTATTGTGGTTAGATAGGTCATGTCGAGAAATTAAATAAACTAGAATGACAAAGATTTCTAACTAAGAAATTAATCCACCTAATATTGAAACTATTATTTTGGAATATATAATCCACATGTTTACACTTGTGACCAGATAATACGATAGGTTTCAACAAATCATTGATTGATACCTACCTAACACTCCTAGCATATATTTCTTTTGATCTGTCACATTACCAACCCCCATATGGTGTCTTGGTTTTGGAACTCGTAGAAAATTAGTCCCTTTATCCTAGAACCTAGGGTCTATATAAAGGACATCCTAAATTGCGAAATAATATGTCTAGACAAACTAAGAAGTGATGACCATAACATGATTGGCCACAACTAACTAAAATGACTAAATTAACCATAAATGACTTAAATGAATCAAAGTTACATAATATCCCACACTAACTCAATACCAAGGCTCACAACCAAGAGATTAATACCAAGGCTCACAACCAAGAGATTATGTACACACACTACTAACCCCTCTCTCTCTCTCTCTCTCTCATGCCCCCCTTCCCTTCCTACATTCACCCCCCCCCAATAGACACACACAAGTTGAAAGCAAAAGTTTTAAGTATAAATTTGTATGTTTTGGGTATATTTCTTTACCATTCACAATAGCCAAGGTTTAAGCAAGAATTCAAATATAAATCGCTTATATATTTTGTATGCATTTCATAACCATTCATAGCTCTTGTTGACTTACTTCAGTAGCACATATATATTTTGTGTATATTCCATAATTGTTCACAAGGGCTAACGACAGCCGTCTAGGACCTCTAGAGCAATAGATGATAACATTTTTGTTGTCTCTCCAGCAACTAATTTAGGCACCTATGCACAACAAAATTTAGAAATTTCTCTCTACAACTTTCTCACTCATTGTCTAACAATCCGTCTGTTGTTCTTAGCTATTTCCAGCTGGATGCGAAAACCCTAAGTTACAACACAACTTAGGGTTTTCACAACCACCTTCAAATCAATGCCCAATTAAAGAAGACACAAGTACTTGGTGCAACAACTAAGGGCATTAATTTGCAGTTGATCTAAGGGATAGCGCTTTCCCAAATTATCATGGCCCGCATGCGAGAGATTGAAGACCCAATCTAAACACAAATTGTTGTTCAATCAAGGGACAAATTGTGCTTAAGCAGTGCCGGTCATTTATGACAGCTATTTGTACTAAAGATTGAAGGAGATCAACCTATATCTCAATATACTTCAACCTCATAGCACTCAAGATAAAGAAATACCACAAGGAGCACCAATTATTGGGGCCAATTGACTATCCCTTATCCAAGATTAAGTGGTAAAGCACATATCTCCAGATTTGTGAATTTAATGCGTGCTGTAATTTGAATTAAATCAAACTACCACCACCCTTGCTGTTGAGAAACCCTTCACCCGCAGTTTGCGGTTTTTTGTGTTTCTACATTTTGCATTTAGGGTTTGCAGCCCCAAAAAGGGGCGCCATCCTAGACTGACTGTGCCTATTTATAGGCTACTCTCTCATTCATTCCTCGCGGCTGATTCATTCAATCCATCACCTCTTCTCTCCAGCCTCTCCACCACCCTCACACCCCTTCAAGAGGACATTGCGGTTCATGGTTCGTGGCTGTCTTCATCATCTTCCTTCTGCTATGGCACCCTTGTTCCCTTGTATCACATTCACTCCATGATTCAAAACTTAATCATTCCATTCATCAGATTTTTTCTTCTCTCCTCTTCTCTTCTCCATGTTTGCCAAGTTCACTCCATGTTCCTCCCCGCAAACCCTACTGTCTCGCTGGTACATCATCTTTTGACACTTGCCAAGGAGGAAGGCTGACTTCAACCATCTATTCACAAACTACCTTCCAAAGCTGCTTGTGGTTGAGGCGACTAAACTAAGTATGCCATAACTTGGAGTAAGACTGAGAAGAAAAGAGAGAGAATAGAAGGTAAGAGTTGTATTCCTAAGCTTGTAAACACCATATTCCTCCCTCCCATAGCCCACCACTTTCTATTTCTAGCCATCTAGAATCCAAAACAACTCAATATTGAACTCTAGCTTGAGGCCTTAAAACCATCAATAAGTAGTCCATTTTAATTTTCTATTCAAGCAACTCCCTATCCACAATGAGTGTAAGGGGCTTGATGAATTTGACATCTTGCACAACATTCGAGAACATTGGAACAAATTTTGCTTCAATTTTTCAACATTGGAACTGTTTTTGTGCAAGATTCGAGAAAATTAGAACAAATTTAGCTTCGATTTTTCAAGATTCAACTCCATCATCAACATTCAAGCCGTAAAATTTTAAGTTTCTAAATCTCCTTTTACTTTCCTTTTGTGTTGCACCTATATTTGTACTTTGGATAGCAATTAGCCAAAAATACTTGCAATTTTATAGCAAGCATTGGCCGCTCAAATGGTTGGCACAACACATTTAGCAATGATGACAAGTTGGATGGAACCATCCATTCCATGTGGGCCTACATGATGATACATGTCTTGGTTACAAAACAGCTTTGGGGATATGTATTTGGTACAAAGAGAAGGCTGCATTGCAAGCCCTGTTACACAAAATGATACGAGTTCACCTAGTTGGTCTTCACTCACTAGTGGGAATCATCACCACCTGCTCCTCTCATAGCTGATCAATTGAGATGGATGGACGAGATGCCTAGCCACATGCATTGATTGCATGATGCACATATTCAATCATGCACAATGGCCATGCACAATGGCCAAGGACGCTTGGGAGAAACTTGTCTCTTTGTATCAAGTACATAATGAGACACGTGCTACCTATTTGCGAAAGCAGCTCGAGATAGAGCATATGATAGACAATGTTTCAATTGATATATACATCACTCTTGTAAAGGGCCTTCGAGAGCAAGCTAATAACATTGATATGGTTATCCCAAATGCATCTCTTGTTTCTACTGGCTTGGCTGGTCTACTAGAATCATATCAGAGTTTATTACTACACTCCACTTGCTTGCCAAAGGAAATGCCAATCCATACTCATTGAATGAGTTGGTTTGAGTAAACATGTTAAATCAACAATTTGGTAACATGCAGATTTCGAGAGGTCATGATAATTCTAGAGGTAGGGGAGCTTTAGAGGAAGATGTGGATGGCACAACAAAGGTTCTAATAGTTCTCAATTTGTTTATCATTACTATGGAAGAACAGGTCATATTCCCACCCATTGTTTTGATAAAAAGGATGATATTCAGAGAGGCAAGTTGCAGGAAGAAAATTACGCATTGTCTTCAAGACAGGATGATAACAAAAATGAGCATTTGTTTGTCAAGGAGCATATCATGATTGCAAGAGAAGTAATCACAAGTCAATAGCTTCAATATGACTATGGATAATCAAGCATTTGCAACCAACCACAAAAACAAGGGGAAATCACAGCAACAAACTCACTCTAAGCGCAAAGGCAAATGTCTTCTGACTCTCAAAATACTAAGGATGAGGATTAAAAAAAGAAAGGATACAATTATTGTAGAAAAAAGGCCCATGTCATTGAGAAATGCAAGAAAAGAATTGCTACTCAAAAGAGAAAGCAATTAGGTGTGACAATTGCTGAAAATTCAGCAAATGTAAAAGATGCAAAAGCACATTTGGCTAGTTTGAACATCAAACACCCTTATGCCGTTATTGTGCATTGCTTGCATGATCCTTCATCACACGATTTGTTTCTATCAAAGGCTGAAAATAAAAATGCATGGTATTTTGACAATTGCATTACCTCCTATGACTTGTCTGTATCATATAGAGAGAGTCAAAAAAG